>NC_051157.2:38464591-38539593 GCF_013339745.2 Dermacentor silvarum
CGAACTGTGCAGCTGTTGGTTTCGCGACCGCCCCGTCGCTCTTATCCTCTTCAGCTTTTTTCCAAATTCTGAAGGAAAATTCATACCATGTGTTTTATTCTTCTCTAGGATGAACACTGTGCTATCACAGGAGCCTCAGGTCTGCTCGGAAGGCCCCTGGTTAAAGTATTCCAGGCCGCGTCTTGGAACGTCACCGGCCTCGCTCACAGCAGAGCATCTGGAGAATTGCTTAGCGTGGACCTCACTGACGCCACTGACGGAAAAATTGTGAAGGAGAAAAAGGTTACAGTGGTGCCACATCACGTGCATCATCCACGCAGTAGCGCTGTGTCGGGCTGTGTTCGTAAAATCAACTCGAGTGATTGCATTCGCTTCCAGCCACATGTCATCGTGCATTCAGCTGCTCAGCGGTTTCCTGACAAGGTTGAGAAGGATTACGACGCCAGCTACGCACTTAACGTCACTGCATCCAAAAATCTAGCAGCTTTAGCCGGTAAGTTTGCCGTGCACGAGCACGCGCGCGTTGTAAAAAAGGCGGAAAGTCGATGCAGCGGGCAAATTTGACTTACAGATGCCGTAGGAGCAGCGTTCATCTTCATAAGTACAGATTATGTGTTTGATGGACGGGATCCGCCCTACTCCGAAAGCGCCAAGCCCAACCCTTTAAACAAGTACGGCACGACGAAAGCAGAGGCTGAGCGAGCAGTGCTCCTCTGCAAAACCAGGTCGGTTCTTGACCTAGCCGTGCATATTATACGCAAGTTTAGCAAGCTACAAAGAGCGTATTCGCAATTTCCATTCAACGTGCAGACGCAATCGTGCCTGCGCGTTCCCGTGCTGTACGGAGGGGAGGAGTACGTCGCCGAGAGCGCCGTGTCGGTCTTGTGCAGCTGCTGAACGACCGCACGAAGCACGTGAAGGTGTCGGATTACGAGATCCCGCTACCCGTCCCACATTGAGGACATTGCGTTCATCGTTGTCCAGCTTGCCGAGCGTCGACTTAAGGTATTATATTGCATGCACGGAGGCAACGAAGGGGTCTGGGCAGCTTCGACTTTTCAGGAACATCGGTACAAGTGTTGCGCCGTCTTTTTTGAAAGCGTTCCAAGAAATGACGACTGCTTAATATTTGTTCGGGGACTTGCTTTAACAGGGCAGGGTCCTGCTGCACTTATTTCTCTTTCCCCGCTGCATTTAATTCATTCGTAACTGTAGTTGACCGCTGCGTCTGTCAAACCACACAGGAAACACATACAGGCGAGTGCAATCTTATTTGCATTTGTCTGTGATGGTAGTGCACAGAATCCGGGAGGCGATCCCGCATAGCGAAGCACACACACCACATGCTTTCATGAACTCAATTATTGCACACAGAGCGATTAATTGGGAGCGCTTGGCCATCGTGTGACACGGGTGCTTAGATGTGCACTGATTATGCGCCGACGCGTGGTTATGGAATGCATTTTCTTTATTTCGTAGTTTCCGCAACAGAGAAGCTGAACAAAGAAGCCACTTTGACGCGTACGGCTGCGTTCATTCGCAAGTTCTCCCTCCATATAGAAAAGAAGCGTTAGCTTATTTCTATAGCGACGCCTAAACGGAGCATAGCCAGGCTGTTATCAATAAGTCGACCAAATAAGCGATACAGCTAGGCTTCTCCTCACAAGCCTCCTGTTGTGGCGAAGCCAGCTTTGACGAACGCTCTGCGGCAAGCTACGAATGTACGCAAGGACACGGCCGCTCGATGAAACCTCGTGCGTTTCATCGAGAGGCCGTGGCAAGAATAGCTTTTCATCGTTTGGCTCCAAAGTACATAAGTTACTGTACATGTGACATTTCTCGTTGAAAACCTGGAAGGCTGAAAACTGGGCTAGCAAATGCACAGCGTATACGTATATCCGACAAACTAGAGCAGCGTGTGTCTTCCGTTGCTCGTTCATGAACGGGCGTAGGTACATTTATAATTTTCATGATGCACCTGCGTTCGAAAAACCTCCATCAGTGCCCTTCACCGTTTACCGCTGTCCTGCGGGAAGGCGTACGTATACGAAGAACGGAAAGGTGTGTCGATGCTCTTGAGGGCTACCGTGGACAGGGGTACGTGTTCTCTTCTGTCGTGGTTCTACTCTGGAATGTTTGCAACTGTCATTCGGTTATCAGTAACACTGAAATCACTTTCGAATTTACCCGTCGCTTTACGGTAAATGTGGCAGAGGCACGTCATATTCGTCGAGTAGTCAAGTTTTCGCGCGTTTCTTATGTTAGTTTCTTTCTCACGGAATCGCTCACACGTGGTTGTTTGTGCTATGAGAAAAAAGCTGTCGGCCACGATCTCGAAGTCCTCGCAGGCGTCTCCGATTTGCATACGACCGCAGGCTTGTAATGGACGCATCGCTTAAGTTGTGATACGCTCGCTACCAGGCTGCACAGAGAGCTGCGGCGAAATTTTGATTATTATTACTTCACATGTATGCGCTATACTTTCGACATGATTCAGAAGCTGTTCTTGCATGCATTGACCAGAAAGCATTCGTTAAAGTTGACTTCTCTACAATACTACGTTCTGTGTGGAGAAGCTTAATTCACTAATTTCATCCGTGCTATAGCTGTGCGCGCTAGCTAATCAGCGCAGCGCTTGCGCAGATGGCGACCTGGATGATATAGCAGTAACTTATATTTATTTTAGATTATATTAACACGTTCCGTAATCCGCCACCACCGGTCGCGGATGCGATACACCGCCAACTGTGTCTCTACGTCTAGCGCGTCGGCGGCAGTGCAGTCGTCTCGCACAACGGCGAATTAAGGATCGAATTCTGAGGGAGACCTAGCTAAAAGGATTTTATTTTCCGCATATTTGTTCACTCCGCGTCTGATTTCGGTGAAGACCTACACCCTGTGGGTACCATTTCGAACGAGGGAAGTATACGTATCAGTTACCACTGTAAAATACGGGATAGCTTCTTAGCGACATCCTCCTTTTGTGGTTGGTATTAGTATGTTTCTCTGGGGCACACGGTCGCCAGAGAAGGGAACGCTGTCCTCACCATGGTCTCAGCTCAGTATTCGAGCCGCTGTGCCGTCTTCGGTGTTGACGCCGTCATCTTCATCGTCCGATCTGCTGACTCCCGGCTGCTGCTGCTTTTTTTTTTTTTTTTTCCTCGCGCTCACTGCAATCACGTAGAAGCGTGGCTGTTTCAGCAGAATACCCCCCCCCCCCCCCCCTCTCGCCCCCTTCATCTGCGCGCTCATTTGCAGGACCGGAGCGTAAGCGGCGTGTACCAATGGTGTGGTCTGGAGCCACTCACCAAGTACGCCATGGTGCGCGCCATCGGCCAAACACACGGGCTCAGCACCGACCACGTGTCGCCGGACGCCGAGCCGAGCAGCGGCGCCCCGAGGCCCCGAGACTGCCGGCTCGAGCACTCCAGGCTTCAGCAGCTCGGCATCGCCCGCCACACGCCGTTCGCCCAGGGTGTCGCCGGGTTCGCCAGGTTCCTCCAACCCGCCGCCGGACAGCAGCCGTGAAAGATGCTGTTCTTGCACATATGTGACCTTGCTACCCTTTGTTATATATATAACGTGTGCAATATTGGAGGGATGGACTTGTGCAATATTGAAGTAATGGATGCAGTGCACTTTCTCCGGAGCTGTGCATTCGCGGGGAAGTGCCATATGTTTTGTGGCACGTCGACACCTTAATTCAATGCATCTGGCTACGACCCTCTCGTCGTCCGTTGCGTGTGTACCGCTCGTGATTGGCTGTCATGGTGGCTTCTGCTACGGCCTATACTCTGTTGCGGATGTCGGGCGTGTGTGTGTGTCGCAAAATTTTTGTCTCTATTCCTGCGCTGTAAAATTTAGACCGTTTGTATGCCGAAATGTTTTCATGTGCAGTCGAATAATGTTCTTTGTGCGATCTTTGTGTAGAGTGCTCTTATGGAAGTGATAGAAGTGATATGGATTGCACAGAAAACGAATGGAATTATTTGACTGCATACGGAACGTTTTGGTCGGTATGCAGTTATACAAATTACGAACATGTACATTGCTGAAGAAAATATAGATTCCTCGATTCCTTGTAGCCTTGTTGTTGCTGTAGGGTGTAGAGTGTTAATCTGGTCCCGGCTGTATATATGACGCGCTACATCTCCGTTGAAATTGTTCATGTGCAGTTCATTAAGTCGAGGAGGCGAGAATTACGCGGAATAATCATGAAACCTGTAAGAACATAGTGCAGATTACAATGGAATTGCGTACTGGGCTACCAAGCGTTGCAACAGGAATTGGCGTTAGCGCATGACAGAAACCTAGCTGCCCTCTCGTCTACGCATACGCAGTAGCGCCACATCCGTGCCGCTTACGGGATTTGCAGTCTGCTGCGACTCGTGCGTTGTATGCGTAAGACGCTTGCAATGATAGAGTTTTAGAATAGGGGCCCCAAAAGTTTGGGGCCCCAAAGAGCTTTGCGGGTGTTAGCGTTGGGGCATGCAAGAGCGATGAGTTTTAGAATAGGGCTTTGCGTTTGCGAATACCGTCTTGCGCTTGCAGCGCCACTACGGTGTCAAAGAAAAGCTATTATAAATATTAAAATAAACTATACCATTTTATGATAGGAAGAGTAATTTTGACTTTCGTGGTTTTGCGTTTAATTGCAATTAAGGTGTTATTCTATTTGCAGCAAGCGATTTATTGCGCCTAATTTTGAGTAACCAACTTGACGTGCCTTCACCAGCCAAGCTAATCCACGTTAGGCCTACGAGCCATGAAATCGACAATCGAATTCAGAATCAGCGGCGTCTAATGAATCAATCTTCATTACACACGTTAGTTGAGAGAAAGCGATAACCGCAGTCACTTCTCCTAGCTTATTAACTTCACGCGTTACCACGAATCAAGCCGAGTTTGGTACTCGGAGAGCCGCCGCTTCGATGGGTGCCGCCATGTTTGTTGACGCAAAACTTTTGGGGCTGCTTTTGGGGCTCCCGCAAAATCGGCGAAATAGCGTGCCCAACGCAAAACCCAAACGCAGTTAGCGTCTCGCGCATGCGCAGTGGTGTCGACGCTATTTCTTTGGGGCCCCAAAACGTTTGGGGCCCCTATTCTAAAACTCGCTGATGTCGCACTTAAAAATAAAACATACGAAACTTTGACGCTCGGTCTCGGTGAGCCAACTTCGTGGTCATTCCGCCATATTTTAATACTTTTTTACGACACATAAGCCTGCCTCTTGAACGTACGTGTGTGCCTTTTTTTTTTTTTTCTAAGCGTTTGGTGACAGGGTGATAAAAATGTACAAATATAAAACAAGAGTATAGCTTTGACCAACTGCTCGAGTTCGAAGCAGAAATCACTGGTGTGGGTTCGTGAGCGTTGTTCTTTTTTCGTACGTTTCTCACATATTTGCTTGCAAGGCTTCTGAAAAAAAGAAAAAAAAAGAAACTTGCATTCATGTTGTGTTTGTGTGTGATAAAATAAAGCCTTTTGTGACATCCGAAATGGCCATCTGTCGCATCACAGAGCAAGTCTACGCTTGATCAGCGTACTGCTCCCTGGCGCAGTGCGATGTTTGGGCCAAAAGAGACCACTCAAGGAAACAGGCAGAAAAGACATCACTTTGATTCGTGCACGCTATAGGAAGGGCTTTCACGGTCGAACGTGTAGACGAGCGCGACCGGCGTGCATGCCCCGATCAAGATGGCTGCCGACAGTGTAGTGCGACTCGATCCAGGAATCAAAGAAAATAAAAATCTTATCGTCCTAAAGCACAAAGATCGGCAAAGTTAGCTCTTTAGTTGTACTTCATTCAGGTGCTCCCCGATGCTCCTGAACAAATTTCTCAACAAATTATGCTGTTTAACGTCTTAAAACAACCGGCGGGCTTTTCGAGAAGCCGTAGTCGGGGCTTCTGATCAATTTCGAACATTCGGGGTTCTCTATAACGCGCACTCAAAGCAACGAACGTTTTTGCATTCCGCCTTCATCTGAACGTGGCCGCAGCCGGCCGGTAATTGTGCCCGCAAAAACCTCATGCTTGGCAGGACAATGTCATAGCCCTCCCGGCCACCGCGCATTATACAGCTTTATAATCGACGCCTTGGCAATCGATTAAGCAGTGCACGGCGTGAGTGTGAAGACGAAGAACACAGCTCACGGCACAATGGGGTCGTTTGCATAGTGGATAAGTGAAGGAACTTTCCTGATTTCCTGTTCAAAGGACCTCTTCGCCAACACCCCACTCCCTTCCCCATTGAGAAGTGGGGGAGGGGGTGTCTTCAATACAAGTGGGCTTTTCCCCGCGAAACCTGTTATTGTGGCGAAGCCAACTTCGACGAATGCTACGCATATGGTGCTTGACGTCATCTATGCATCTATGCAGGGACGGCAAGGTACGAATGTGCACAAGGAAGCGCCTGAGCGAAAAGACAGTGATGTTGCAAAGGATCAGGAGGGAGATGGAGACTATAAGACGAGATTCGCAAGCTTAACCACACATGTTACGTTCTTTAACAGCGGCCGGCCGTTAGTCTGTCCGTCGTGGACAAGAAATGTGGGCCGATCCTGGCTGTAGTGCAGAAAGGGTCCAAGCGCAATGGCACATACCCATGTGAACTAGCGAAGCTGAGCCTGGCTAAGCATGGTTCGGACTACTTAAGCTTAGTCAGTCATCGATAGCCAGTCAATAGCTAATCCATAATCAAGACAGTGATGTTGCAAAGGATCGGGAGGGAGATGGAGACTATAGGACGAGATTCGCAAGCTTAACCACACATGTTACGTTCTTTAACAGCGGCCGGCCGTTAGTCCGTCCGTCGTGGACAAGAAATGTGGGCCGATCCTGGCTGTAGTGCAGAAAGGGTCCAAGCGCAATGGCACATACCCACGTGAACTAGCGAAGCTGAGCCTGGATAAGCATGGTTCGGACTACTTAAGCTTAGTCAGTCATCGATAGCCAGTCAATAGCTAATCCATAATCAAGACAGTGATGTTGCAAAGGATCAGGAGGGAGATGGAGACTATAGGACGAGATTCGCAAGCTTAACCACACATGTTACGTTCTTTAACAGCGGCCGGCCGTTAGTCCGTCCGTCGTGGACAAGAAATGTGGGCCGATCCTGGCTGTAGTGCAGAAAGGGTCCAAGCGCAATGGCACATACCCATGTGAACTAGCGAAGCTGAGCCTGGCTAAGCATGGTTCGGACTACTTAAGCTTAGTCAGTCATCGATAGCCAGTCATTAGCTAATCCATAATCAAGACAGTGATGTTGCAAAGGATCAGGAGGGAGATGGAGACTATAGGACGAGATTCGCAAGCTTAACCACACATGTTACGTTCTTTAACAGCGGCCGGCCGTTAGTCCGTCCGTCGTGGACAAGAAATGTGGGCCGATCCTGGCTGTAGTGCAGAAAGGGTCCAAGCGCAATGGCACATACCCATGTGAACTAGCGAAGCTGAGCCTGGATAAGCATGGTTCGGACTACTTAAGCTTAGTCAGTCATCGATAGCCAGTCATTAGCTAATCCATAATCAAGACAGTGATGTTGCAAAGGATCAGGAGGGAGATGGAGACTATAGGACGAGATTCGCAAGCTTAACCACACATGTTACGTTCTTTAACAGCGGCCGGCCGTTAGTCCGTCCGTCGTGGACAAGAAATGTGGGCCGATCCTGGCTGTAGTGCAGAAAGGGTCCAAGCGCAATGGCACATACCCATGTGAACTAGCGAAGCTGAGCCTGGCTAAGCATGGTTCGGACTACTTAAGCTTAGTCAGTCATCGATAGCCAGTCAATAGCTAATCCATAATCAATCAATAATTAATAAATTCCGGGAAATGCTAGGGATGACTTGGTAGTGCTTAGCCTAGCTCAAATACGTGGTCAATACCTTGCGATAGCCAATCAATAGCTAATCGATAACCGATCAATAATCAATAAATTCCGGAAAATGTTGCGGGTGACTTGGTAGTGCTTAGCCTAGCCCAAAAGCCAGGACTAGCTAGATGCTTTAGCATTGCGCCTCCTGTGCAAGCTACGCTAATTTTTTTCATTTATTAATATTTTTCATTAATTCATTCATTTATTAAAGGTGTCTATGTTGGCGGTGACCTTGGCGAAACTGCGCCGTGACGAAAAATGGCCGACGCCGCAAAGAGTAAAAACACGTCTAAAGATGCGCGGATTGACGTCACATTTCTCAGGGAGGTTCCTGTAAATTAGTGGCTTTGAAAAGAAGATTGGGTACATTTCGGTCTGGGTGGGAATCGAACCCGGGCCTCCACGAGCACGCTTCTCTGAAGCTACGGCTACTCCTCGGTTCCCGATAACTATAGGTGTGCCTAGTGCGTGCCTGATTGCACACGTCACGTGGTCACAGAAGCGCGCTCGTGCCGTGTAACAAAGACTTGCTTACTTATTTATTTGCAATATCTGCAGCGTCATTAAGGCACTACAGCAGAGGGTGATAACGAGATATACAAAATTAATAAGGAGGAAGGACAGCATGAATAATAATAATAACAAAACAAATTCATGTCAATATTATTATTATTATGCATTATAGAACCATAAGAAAACTGCAAAATGACGTCTCAAGCAGTAACTCCTTGTGGTAGTTTGTTCTTGACATCTTATTCACGACAGCAGATATCCTCTCTATACACCGTCAGTTTCGAGACATTCGTCCATAAGCTTTGGGTGGAATACATTGGCATTCCTATTGTTATTCTCCCTAAAAATCCGTCCTTGCGCACTGTGTTGCAAAGCTACGTGGGACGCCAATGCATTCCGGTAATTTTGTGGACGAATATCTCTATACTGGTTGTAATATCAGGTTATCTGTTAAGTGGACATGCGTCAAGCACTGACCAGCGTCAGTTCTGAAGTCGCAACATAAGCCCTAGAGTCATTAAAAAGTTAATCAGTAAACTTGGTTAATGTATGAAATAATCAGTGATTATCACACAGGTTTTGTGCACAGCGACGCCAATAATCGGGTCACCGGAAGATTAAGCATGATAGTTGAAACATTAATTAGAGAACGGCAACATCAGTAAATCAGCAAGTATAATGACTCTTTTTTATTTTCTACCTTTTTTTTAAATGCTCGACAAACAGCAATGTACAGTTTTCTAACAGAGCTATAAAATATTTTTTTTTCATTGTTCTCCTTAGAGCACACGTTTACATTGCACAAACGAAGCCGAGTAATAGCGCCTTTATTTCCATAGTGACACACGTACATACATTGTTTATCTTCCGGTGACTATTCTTTACGGCCTAACCTCTGTTACAAGGTTATCGTACGTATGTGTGCATATATTACATACATACATACATACATACATACATACATACATACATACATACATACATACATACATACATACATACATACATACATACATACATACATACATACATGCATACATACATACATACATACATACATACATACATACATACATAAGTATTTATCTATGTGTGTTACTTATGTGTGTACGTACGTACGTATGTATGTATGTATGTATGTATGTATGTATGTATGTATGTATGTATGTATGTATGTATGTATGTATGTATGTATGTATGTATGTATGTATGTATGTATGTATGTATGTATGTTATGTATGTATGCGTGTGCGTGTGCGCGAGAGGAATAAGAATTAATATCATTAAAAATTTAGCCAACTAAACCGTAGTTAGCAGGTGGTGGTTCTGGTGGGACATGCGGGTTTAGCCTGGAAGTCGAGGCCGGCAATTGCTCCACCTGCACATGTAGTAGCGCTTCTTTCAGGGTATGTATATAGTTTGCCATCACATGTCTGAAAGTTCACTGCCACGAAGGAACACGAGCAGAAGCAGCAAGATTTCTCTTCGAACGATCTGGTTAGCAGTATAGAGACCTCGTTCTTTGCGTTCATTTCGCTCTCAAGAAACGACTACCTTTTACAGGCGAAGGGGACCGTAAATTTTGGTGCCCTCCGCCAAGATTATGATAATGTCTGACGACAACAGAGCTTCGTCGGGAGAACTGTGGCAAAGGCACGCAAAAAAGAAAGAAAGAAAGGAAAATGCGCAGCCGGGAGCGCCTACGCAGCCGTAAACCTTGAGCGTTTGGTTCCGCGACGATTGTCCCGATTTCGACAGAGCAGAGCGCGCATCCCGCTCCGAGAAGGCGCGCGACCCTCCCGACACGTCCTTGGCTCGATGACCCCAACTGTCGCGACGCTCGGGGGAGAGAGAGCGCGCCGACGAAGCCCATCTGCCCGCGCCCCCTTTTCCTCCACTTCGTGTATCCGCTCGTGCGTATGCGCAAGCTGATCTTTCTTTCCACCAGATACTCGCTGAAAATGCCCCCCGAATTGACCGAAGAGTGAGTGACATAGCACCGTGAAGGCTCGGTTTAATCGTGATGGTCATGACAAATTTCAATGCACGCGACGGATTGTTTCTGAAGCGTTATACAAGCGGCGCAGAAGACGAGCTGTGACCGTCCAGCCCGCTCTACCTTGTCCTCCGGCTAGTTCGGCTTAGTGCGCCTGTGTTTCGGCAGGTTGCGCAGCGATAGCTGTTGCACATTGTTTCTGAAGATTGAACAGCGAGAGCTATTGTTCAATGCTTCAGGAGGCTGCGCAGCGATGGCGCCCGGTAGCACATTATTACTGGAGGTTGCAAATGTTTCTGAAGAATGCACAGCGAGAGATCTTGCACATTATTTCTGGTTGCGCAGGTTTGTCGTTGGTCTCAACGTTGGTTGCGCTGGTGTCTAAACGTTCGGTACAGCGATAGCTTTCCTAAGGTGATCAACAATGGTTAATCACGCTGGAGTTAATGTTTTATTCTACCACTGTCAAATGGTCACTTCAATTCTCCATCTTCCTGTGAAGCCGTCTCGTTCGGATTGTTTCTAGAGGTTCGATAGCTGTTGCGCATTTTGTGGATGTTGCACAGCGACAGCTGTTGCATATTGTTTCCGAAGCTTGTACAGCGATAGCTGTTGCATATTGTTTCCCAAGGCTGCACAACGACAGGTTTTGCCTATTGTTCCTGAATCTTGCACAATGATAGCTTTTCCCCATTGTTTCGGCAGGTTACGCAGCGATAGCTGTTGCACACTCCTTATGATGGTTGTACAGCAATAGCTGTTCGGTGCAATTTCGAAAGGACATGGCCGACTACTCGGACCTCAATAGACCTCTAAAATATTTTACGTTAGCTCAGACTCGTGCAAAGATAACAAATAGCGAACGTGGACGTGAACTTACCGTGAACGGAGGATTGGCAAACACGAGAAACAGTTGACGACGCCACTTTGAAATTATCGTGAGATAGTTTATCCATGAGATAGTTTATCAGTGCCATGGCTCTGGCTGAGTCTATAGTTAAAAAATAACCAAAATACGCGAAAAGACAGCGAAGTCCGCAACGTCACCATGACGCCACATGCCCCGTTTTTCGCGCGCGAAATTAGAAGCAGAAAATTTTGGCCTTCATTTCCTCAATTAATCAGTGCTCCTTTCCCCTCACAGAAAGTTCTGAAGGAGTAATCTTCATGTTGGTTTAGTGCGTCTCTTTAGCATGCCTTCGAAATGGAGGGCTTACTTGATGTCCGGTCCATGTCAGAGACTCGCCATTCGTGTCTCGCTAAGCCCAGCACCTGGGTAGCAGCTATGACCTCATAAATAAAATGCGCGCTACGCGGTGCCAATGCTGCCGAACAGGGCGGAGAAATGAGCGGGAAGCGAGTAAGATAAAAAAGGAGCGATAGAGAGAAAATAAAAAGAGGCAAGGCCGCCTACTCGGCTGCCGCTCAATCATACCGGCTAATCCTTGCCGCCGACGGCGCGTCATTACTGCACCGTGGTCAGCCCATCGGAAACAGTTCCGCGGATAAGAACACGGCCGGAATGAGAGAAGGAGGAGAAGGGATGAGCGGGGCGTGGATCGATCGTAACATGTCGCTTCCTTGGAGGGAGAAAAGGGAGGAAGCCGGGAGGGGGCTGCCCCAAGAACGATTGCCTCGCAGCTTCTTTCTTCCGCTCGTGCTCGGCAGCGAAAACTTTCTCACCGGTCGTGCTCAAGGTACCGGCGCGCCGATGCGGCAGCGAGAACGTGGCGGCTGAAAGCGAGAGGGGGGTTCATCGTTGCCAGGAGGGCTCTCCCTCTGTGCCTTCGATCTTTTTTGCTTCGCCGCTTCTAGCGCTGTTTCTTTTGCTCGCGCGCGCGCTCGCTTCAATTCGGGCGGCCGCACAGACGCTCAAGTGGAGAGCTCTATCTGTCGGGGCCGGAAGGCTCGCCCCGGGGGAAGCGCCTCGTTACGTCTAAAAAAATAAATAAAGGAACAAGGAAAAATAAAAAAAAAAAGAAAGAAAAGAAAGGAAGAGAGAAAGAGAAAAAGAGACCGCGAAAAATAAATAGGCAGCCCGGACGGAAAGGGAGAAACGAGCGGCTGCTACACGCGGAAGGCTATAACGAAAGGGGGAGACGACGTGGGCAAGAGAAAAAGAGAGGTGGGCGAGAAAGAGAGAGAGAGCTGGGGCGCGCATGCTTTAGCGCTGGTACGGCAGGCAGGCGCAGGCGGCGGAGGATTCCCGTGGTCGTCGGACGCGGAGGGCCGCGACGGAGGCGTGTGCCACCGGCAAAGGTGAGCGCGTGCTTGCCTCACGCAACTGGCACGCGCGTTTGCTAGCGGCAGCGGCTTTCGCAGTGCGCGCGCTCGCGCGCGTCTCACGACATTCAAGCGCGTGCAGCCGGCGTTCTTCTTTCCTCTACCCCGACGGAACGACGCCGCCTCTCCCATGCAGAGAGGTCTTTCTCTCGCACGTCGAGGTTTTCCTCGCGTTTGGCCGCTTGCGTGGCGCGTGTTCTGCCTCGCGCGTCTTCTTCGCGATTGCGTATTATACGCTTTCACTGCTAAACGGTTTGTTTGCAAAGGATGGGAAAGGAATCGTGAAGAAGAAGAGCCGTCACGCGCGAGGGTGTTTTCTCCGGCGCATACTTCTCCGGCCGGCCAAGTGCGCTCGCGCGTTTCTTGGGATCTTTTGACGCTTGATTGCTTCGCGTACGTGCACTGACGCGAAGCCACAATAACACGCTTTGATGCACGAAATAGCGTATGACGGCAGTTGTCGAAGAGACGAGGAAACGCGTGAACGCAGCTGGAACAAGGAGCCGGTCGCAGCTGCCCCGCAGCATGCAGTGCCGGTGATAGATGTGCGTGTTGCATTGACAGACAAATTAATGTTTCGTGAACGACAGGCACCTGTGAATACAGGGGCGAATCTTAACGGTTTGGCTTAAGGTGAGCGAATCATTCGATGTTATTTAAAGAATCCAAGTACGTTGACACCAAGGTCGTCCCGCTGCCCGTATAAACTCTCTCAAAAACGTAAGCGAGGGTCGCAAGTGTCTTGTATACGGCACAACTCTTTCGTCACGTTCGTCTTGGTTTTTCCACGTTGCGTATGTATCGGCGTGTACAGTGGTCTGTTGAAAAATACCTGCACTTCAAATATTGCGGATTCCCAGAATATACTATACTATCATCGTAGCATCTGGACAACCGACGCGGAGTGACCGCCAACGATCGAATGTTGAGACTAAAGCGGCAAGTACAGTACAGTACTCGCAGTGATTTCAAACTTCACTTGATTTGTTTGGGCTAAAGGTTGATGTGGTCGTACGTTGAAGCTCTAACGTTTCTCGTGGGCAGAAACATTGGCGCCTGTTTCCGTTCAACATGAGGCAGGCGACCTGCCCGCCGTCAAATCCCCAGCACGGCCTCCTTCAAGGGGCTGTGTATAGTGCACTTCGACGAACGAATGCGCTCTTGGAGATGAGCATCGCCGACACGAGCCTTCATCTATAGGAGAACTTGTTCTGGACCTACAAGTGCGTGCTTACTTAAGGGAAATGTGTATACCGCTAAACAGACTAAACAAGGATGGCGACGTGGCGGTAACTCTGAACTTTTGAGAAATATGCGATGCGAAGCAAATCGTTGAATAGCCGAACTTACTGATACCGGAGTTCGGAACGAGGAATTTTGCGCAAGCGTTTATCGTGTCCCTGCCCCCCCCCCCCCCCCCCCCCCCCCGACGGAACCACGTGCCCAAACAGCGCACTAACTTTTGGAGGGATCAGACCTTTCTTGAAACAGAAGCCGGTATATCTTGCACGAAATGTTGTAGTCCTGGTGTGAGTGACTATACCATGTGTTTTTTTAGTAAAGGTAGTGTGGGAGAGAAACACAAGAAGTGCCTACTGTATGAGAAATATACCTCAGAAGAACGTGTTATTGGCCTAGTTTGTCTTTACCAAATGACAAGTGTTTACCGATGAACAGACGAAACACAGGCAGGAACAATAAACAGGTCCTGCGACGGCCTTGTACCGCGCAACTCAGCTTCACTTGAAGCTTTGGTGCATGGAAGAAAAAAAAAATAGCAGCTCGGCTGGTGCGCTGCAAGATTTATGACTTGGATGCGCCAGCGTGGAGAGCCAAATGTTTTCGATATGCGCGCTGGCAGTCATAGTTGGTTGGATCCGCTATCGTTCAAGTCCAGTTAGCGCTCTGCGCTGTTTGCTCGGAGCCGTATTTAGTACATCCCGTCGGGAAGGGCTTGGCGCGTTGTGCGCGGAGGCACGAAGCAGGAATTGCTTCTTTGAGAACGCGTCTCAGCTGCTTGCTTCTTCAAGACAAGACGAATTCATCGAACAACGTGGAAAGAAATGGCGGAAAAGACACGCATATAACAAAATTCACAAAACCGCGCATGGAGCCAAAAGTATTATTTATTTATTTATTTATTTATTTATTTATTTATTTATTTATTTATTTATTTATTTATTTATTTATTATTTATTTATTTATTTATTTATTATTTATTTATTTATTTATTTTGATTCCTCAAGATAGCAAAGCGTCGCTGCACACGGCGCACTCGTAAATATAGAGGAACAGATATAAATAAATACAAACCACCTTACAAAAGTCGTTGTAAAAATTATGCTGTCTTTCTGTTTCGTTCAGCATGCAGTCAATCGAAACGCAAGTAAATATCAAGTAGAATTTTTTTTACAAGGGATTGGTGCGCGCCGAGCGACAAAAATCTGACGGTGAAGCCTGCGAAAAGGACGGTGTCAGCCGCCATAGTTTATGAATGAGTGGTGCACAAAGGGGCTTCAAATTCACCCCAAACGTCCGTCGATCCAGCTCCCCATACCCACTCCCTGGAAGTTGTCTTTTCTGGTTGAGCTGGAAGGAAAGCATATATACCAGGTGGATGTTTCTTTTTATGCGGGACACTTCCTTAAAAAAAAAAAATACACGTGCTCAAATATGGGCTCTTGCTTTGTTTTTTCCCTCCTAAGTAGGCTACGCGGATAGTCGGACATCAGCAACAAGCAAAATTTCAGCGATAATTTCACTAATTAACTATACTATGCTAATTAGCTTTAACCTTAGGACACACAGTTGTGATTGCGAAATTGAAGCCGGCCAGTAGTGAAGTCATGTCACCTTAGCAGAAATAGCTAAGACACTTTCGAGATATGCGAAAGTTAAATTGTGATACGAAATGCATTGGTGTTCCAGTTAACAATTTCTCAAAAGCGGGCCTTTAAAGAGAGAGAGAGAGATTTATTATGATAGACAAGCTGAGAGTCCGGCCTGAATCAATGTTCCGGCCACTTTGTGGAAGGGAGTAAAAAAAAAGAGAGAGAGAGAGAGATAGTGACTTAGCCAGGTGGTGGCACATCGGGCATGTACAGCTCTCTCCCATCCCTCCCCAACCCGAAATTTCTGTGTTTGTATGCGGCCTTCAAAGCCCCCATCCCCCCTTGCTCTCCCTCCCCGTCTCCGGTCAAGTGGGTGCCCCCCCCCCCCCATGCACACACGAAAACAACATCTGGCTACGCCACTGGAGAACGGGAGCGAGGTGTTAATGATGTAGATGAAGATGGTGGTGAGTGAACGTGAACAGCAAAGAGTCTTCGATATTTTAAATCAAGGCCGCTCTCGTGCAAGAATTTGGGGAACATCCTTTAGACAATCATGCAGACGACAAGAATTCGGTGCATTTGTTTAGCCGATTTTGGGGACTCGTATATATCTACAGTGACGCTAGTCTTGGAATTTGTGCTAAGCAGACATGACAATTCAATACTCCTCGGCTTCAGTTTCGCAGTTACGACACGTGGAAGTTTAAACGAGTAACACCGCAAGAGACAGGACAGACAGACGGAAACGGACGAAGGTACCAACCGACCCAAGTTAGCATTCTGTTATAACATAAGCCCTAAACGTAATAATTAAAAATAATTAGCATATTAGTTAATTAACGAAGGTATCGTTCAAATTGTCTTGCTGCTAATGCCCGCCTATAGCCACATAGCTTATCAGCAAGAACGGGAGGGGCCTTAGATATGAGTTTCCATTAAATGTGTACCGCATGAAAAGAAAGCACCTGGTGTGTTGTGTATTATATATATTCTTTCATTTACACTTTGCACGAAGCCACGGTTTCGAATTCTAGTCTTGTCGCAACAGGGACGAGGTAGACAAAGATAAAACGGTGACTTTGCGCCGAGATTTCGATGCACGTGAAAGAGCCTTAGATGATCAAGATTAACCCAGAGACGGTGTCTCTGTCAGCCCTTGTGTTGCTCTGGAACGTTAAACCCGATGAATATCCGCCAATAAATTTACTGCATGATTCGTAGACCGAGCAACAGAAGTACAAGGCGCTGTACAAGTTAATGTGTTCATGCCTCTTAACCGCCCGATACCCCGTGTCCGCCCACCGTGGTTGCTTAATGGCCATGGTGTTGGGCTGCTAAGCACGAGGTCGCGGGATCAAATCCCAGCCCACTTATGCATCTCTATAGGACGTGACAATAAACTTCAGCTTCAACTTCAACATTTTATATATTCTAATTTATTATATTAGGCCATCCGATCGTTATCCACTCTTCCAGAGTGATCATGAGCTACTGCAACACAAGGCTCTACGCCCCTACATTTGCATTAGCGTTCTTTATAGACAAACAAAAGAGGTCTTCAGCTGAGCTAACTTCAGCTGTCCACGTACGAGGAGATGACGCTGCTACCAAGGGGTGTATATGCTATTCGGAAAAACAATCAGCCTTACAGGAAGTGTAAGAAATCGCTTGATAATAAGGACTGATTATAAAAGGTATTGCGGGTTTTCTCGTGCTTGAGCGGTTTAATACGCCTTTATATACGATTTGCTGTTACGGAAAATGGTAGCTGAAAGAAGGACCATAATGTAGTATGTAAACGTAGCGCGTTGAGGACGAGGGCTAACGAAGTGGCAGGACACTCTTGGATCCGCGGCATACACAGCAAGTGTGTGGCACAGTGGCAAGTGTGTTCTCCTCTTTTTTTTTTTCTTTTTCTTTTTTGTTCTAGTCAGTAACGCGCTACGTTTATTGCTCTTACACAACAAGTCCGTATAGCTATGTATGTTATACATGTGGAAGTAAGGACGAAACCAAGCAAAATTGAATAAAATAAACAAAACAAGTGGGGATAGATCACCAAGAAGCGGTGTATCGGGACATAGCGCCCGTCGGAGAGAGGGTTGCCAAGCTGTTATAGTGACCTCGCGCAGACCGATCGACCAGGGGTCGTTGACCAAGGGGTAGCGCGCACCCCATCATTTTCTTTTTCATTCCTTTTTTTTTTTCTTCGATTTCCTCCTGACTTTGGTCACCTGCGCGGCCTTACTTTTTGTATTTATCAGCGAGTTTACTTTGAAGTATCCGCTGGCACACCGTGGGTGATTGTTAACGAATCGCCCGTGATGTGGACAGTCTTACGTTCTTTTTGATGACATCAGCTTCACTGAAATATCAGCGTGCTTTTGCAAGGGTCCAAATATTTTTCTTCTTTTTTTTTCGAATTTTTGATCCAGTATATAAATAAAAAAAGTACCTCTGAATGTCCGTGCGTCTCGCGATGCTTCGATTTAGATACTTCCTCTGATATTGTGCCTTACGTGACACGCTCGACGGGGTGTTACGCAGTGGGAATGTTGCAAACTCACTTTGGGGAGCCCCCTGTTTGTTCTTTATTTAACTACGATCGTTTAGTGTTCCAGTACTTCCGAATGACGTACACTACAACATCACTTTACACCGTTTGGGGTTTATCTTGCATGTCCCCCAAGAATAATCGTCATTGTAATCTTGTGTACAATTAATTCCTTTATTTAACGGCATGCGCTCGCTACTCCTTTGACAGGAACGTAATGTCACACTGACACGCATGTGCGGTTCGTGAACTTAAAGTACCGGGAGCGCATCGTTAAAGAAAGGAAATGCACGCAAAATAGGTGACGATTATTAGAGGGAGACAAGGTGAGCCCTAAAAGGGTGCACAATTTTATTATAGTGTGCTTTCACTCTACGACAGAAGAGTGAACGTACACTGTGAGTGAACCTACTCCTTTGGGGAGTAAAATTACTCCCTAAAATAAATATTTGGCGAGAAATTTCTCCCACAAAAAGAGTTGTTATTGCTCCTTTTGTTCTCAGAGAATCGGAGGGGGGTGGGGTTGCCGCAAGCTGAGCTCATCTGTATAGAGCTGGGGATTATAGGGAGCGAATATTGTTACTGAGTAACCAACCTAAGTCTAAATGAATTGAATCGTATATATGTTTTTCCTTGCCTTCATACCCTGCGTCGTCGTTATCATTATCATGATCATCATTTATGTCTGCAGCAAGATGAAAGTCCCCTCTTCTATAGTAATGCTCAATTACCCCGCTTCGCCGTCTTGGTGCAGATTTACGTGTTTCTGTGATGCTCTCTTTTAGAGCCTCTATTCGTTTCAGTCACAAGAATATTTGCTCCGCATTCCAGAATTATCTTACTGAAACCATTCGATTAGCTTGCTAAATTGTTTCTTCTTATATTTCTGTTTTGTTCCGTTTTTTTATGTAGAAAATTATTATTATTGCTATTTCTATTTTTTCCCAGACACTAACTTTTTTTTATCTGTTTGTAACAGCTTGCAAATGGCTAATTCATTTCGACTTCGTCCATTTCTCGTAACAACCCAATTCTTCGCCAATCTCCCATTCTCCGTATGCGCCAATCCGCAGGTTCTTTTTGTACGAGCACAACTAGAACCATTAAAAGTTTCGATACGCGAGATCATTCCCCAAAACAAGCCCGTAAATACTATTAGGATTGAATTTGATTATCGCGACAATATATTGCTCGTGACAATATATTTCTATCCAATGCTAAAAGCCTGCCCACTAGATATTTAAGCAGCCACTTGCAAAATGAATATAGCGCAATTGTAAACCAATAATGTAATAGCTAGCGACGGATGCATCAATGTGTGAAGAGAAATGGGTGTAGTCATTTTTTTTCCGAGGCACTATTCTGGTCTTATTCATTGCGACTTCCTGCTTTATACCGATATCTGAGGCAGAATTATTAGCAATTAATTAAGCTCTTCGCAAGCTTCCTGTAAACTATTCGACAGCTGTAACGGCGACCGATTCCTTGTCGGTGTGCACAGCACTCACCTGATCCTCAGACAATACAGCTTTGAAAGTACTATAGAAATATTAATCCCTTCGAACTTTCACCTAGTGCGCTTGATATGGGTACGGGTCACCGTGGTTTGCTTTTAAATGAAATGGCCGGGAATGTAGTGGGGCAATGCAGTGGGGAAGAGAGTCAGCAGCCATTGAGAGAGGAGGACGAAGTCCAGCAGCCCGGAGAGCGCGAGACAGCGACCGACGCTCTCCGGGCTGCTGGACTTCGTCCTCCTCTCTCAATGGCTGCGGACTCTCTTCCCCACTACAGCCGAAACATTTGAGCGTACATCTCTTGGTGGACCAATGACGTTCGTTCTGTTGATTTCTGCTTATACCACCGCGGCTAGATTGGGAAATTTTTTCTCCATACTCTGCAAAACGTACATTTCAAATAACAGAACCCAGGTTAATTTTGGCCACCTGGGTTCTTTAATGTGCACCCATATAGGTCGGCAAAATAACCAAATTCACTCAGACTCACTCGCAAATTATATTTTTGGTGCGAAAGCGTCAAATGGCCCATTGAGCGAAAAAGCCGGCGTCTGTCATCTGGAGCAGCGAAACGGCACCTAAATTCCCATTGGCTGCGATGCACGTGACGAGTGCGCCTCGACGAAGCAGAGCGGACGAAAGGGAACACCTGCTGCAGCATTAACGCGCCAGGTGGTGCGTGAGGGGAGAGGGCAGCGCTGCGACGCCACGTCACTCTCGCTCTCTGAAGCCGGCGCGCGGTCCGTATCTCTCTCTTTCACCACCACTAGGCTTAGCCGCTGCTGCTTCCTCGGTCTCTCTCTCGTCGCACAGGACATCGGCGGCATGCGGCTTTGGCATCGCAGCCTGCTGCTGCTTGCTGGCTCGGGCAGCACGTACCATTGTGGTACATTACTCGCAGCGCTAAACTCGAAGGACCTTCGAGTTTAGACATTAATGCTTTCGCATTCACAACCCATAAGAAGTGTTTAGGTGTCCTCGGATATATATATATATATATATATATATATATATATATATATATATATATATTGCTTAAAGCTCACTCGGACTTGGAGTCACCAAAATTCTTCTCAACAGGGCTTACACGGGCTAACACCAAAATTCTACTTAACCGGGCTCACTCGAACTCCGGCTGAGTAGAATTTCGGGGAGTCTCACTCAGACCAGTAATAGTCGGTCTGAGTCTGGTGAGCCTGGGTGCGTCGACTCATGAGTGAGTTGGCCGACCTACGCGTGCACCTAAATCCAAATAAACGAGCGGTTTTTTTTTTTTTTATTTCATTTCGCCCTCATCGAAATGCGGCCGCCGCGGCCAGGATCGAATCCGACACCTCGAGCTCAGCAACGCGCAACTCCATAGCCGCTAAGTTGCAGCGGCAGGTCCGCACAGTAATGAAAAGAATGAAAATATCATTCGTTAACTCAGCTAGGCGCTTATACCGAGTAATCAATTTTATTGGAAACATACTTATTAAGGATCTCCTATGCTAGGTATTGCAGTTTCTGTAACGTCAGCTGGATTACTTGAAGAGGAAGAGATGGACACAGCTTGCAAGACTAATTTCAGAGCCTTGTTAGCTAATAAACGAAATTTCGCCAATTATTTCTGTAATTAATTAGAGTACATGCCTCAATTGCGGAAGTAAACCGGAGCCGTAATGAAGTAATTCATAGCAGAAAACCTGTGTTTAGCAATAGCTTCGAGAAATATGTCTTCGAAGCCTGTGGTGAAATGTCGTCATGTTGCGGTTAACCCTTATCAGCACTTCAATTTCCACAGTGCTGATAAGCGCTGAAAAGCTAACGTCACTCTGCAATTTGCTTGAAAGAAATCCAGCTTATGTGACCAGAACAGCGATATCTACTTCTTCTTTCTGTAGTTTTACGTGCCAAAACCAGTTCTGATCATGAGGCACACCGTAGGGGAGGGCTCCTGATTAATTTTGATCACCTGGGGTTCTTTAACGTGCACTACATCGCAAGCACACGGGCATTGTGCATACCTTACATACATCATAATAGCGATGTCTACTACAGTGTATCTTTAATAAGTTTAGTACCGTCAAAAGAGATAGCCTGGTATGTTCCGCATAAGCTTTAAATGCAGCATAATTTATGGATGTCGGTTGCATTTATATAGGTATTTTTAACTAAGAAGACAGTAAAGGTGTACAAGAACACTGCATCGTTGATCAGCCTTTTTTTTAGTTCTCGCGCCTCCGCCGTTTTGGTGGAAAACAATGTCACATGAATTTATCAGAATTACCGAACTGCAGAAACAAACATCTTTGCGCTCACAGCGTCCAGGCATGCATTCATACTTGCCAAGTGAGAACCTTTAGTGGTGTGTAGGCAAATGAAATGTCTAACTATGTATAGATCACAGGAATAGCGGGGAATTCTCCGTGCTGTTGCTAAAAGCACAGAGTTAGCGTTATCTTTCTTCAAAATACACTGTGAACTGATTTACATCCTTAATAATGTATAGCTCACACCATTACGAGTGCACCCGTGTACTGGTGTAGCCGAGTTAGTGTCAATAACAAGACTCCAACTTAATCAGTCATTGCTACATTTGCGAGGATAACGCCTCGGTGTAAGGGTGTTAGTTATAGACAGAAAGCACCCCGAAGGTATGTAAATCAGTCTACAGTGTAAAGGCGAATACGTTGGAAAGGTTTTCAGAATTTTCCTGCTGACGATGATCGTTCGAAGCTGTAAAGATTAAACAATGGGCGAAGGGTCAATTCGTTATGGCCCTTCCGTGTTTTCACTTATAAACGGTGTCGTACTGTGACTATTTCACTGCAATCAGCAGTTAAATGTTAGGAAACCGGGTTAGTAAGTAACGTATACGTAACGTAACGTCGCGCAGTATCTGTGTGCTCCTTTTTATCTTGTCGCGTCTTCTAGCGCTGCGTGTCTGTGTCATCGCGCCAACTTTGAGAGCAGTCGTCATGGCCGAATCGTAAGAAGCACGGTGATAAGATTTGAAATTCAGGGAGAAAAATACTTGAAGATATAAACCGCAAATTTTCAAGGATATGAGACTCATATTAAATGGCGTAATTTAGAGCCAGAGATCGAGCAATTGAAGGCTGTGTGAAGACAAGGCTCGAACCTCAGAGAATACGAAAACAACGACGCAGGACCAGGTCAGAGACTTCCGCCAACGCTAGAATAAAGACAAAGCCCGTGGGGAAGCTTTCAGAGGAGCGTAGCAAGCAAAAAATTACCTTTTCAAGTTCGTCGCAGAACGGGCTCAATGCTGTAGGGAGTCTGATTTTGTCGGTTATATTTATTGTTTTTTTTTCCTGCATGCAGTATACATAGCTGCAGCTTCTCCTCGTTCACTCAAAGGCGCACCATGAGCCAATAAGCTTAGTTGTCAACAGGCCATTGCCTCCGGCATTCGGAGTTGGTTTCGCACGCGCCATAGCAGCAGTTATCTTGCGACCCCAAGAAAATTGCCGCAAGTTCCGGTCTCGTATCGTCGCGATCGACTTTGTAAAGAAGTGCGTTTTATCGTGCGTTCATTAATTGCAAGGATACTTCTATTTTTATTGCTTTTATTTAAAAATGCGCATCATGCCTCAAGAACTATAATTATGTATGTATAATTTCACGCGTCTTTTACTGCAGGCTTGATTTACAAAATGATGACTCAGAGCTGGAAACGAAAAGCGTCGTAAATCTGCAGCCGGCTTGTAGACGTAGATGTAGAGCCTTGGAGTTAGTGGCACATACCCACTCTGGGGTGCAGCCGGCTTCTGTATTGACGCACCAGCTGCTATACTTTCCACTGTCTTTTTCGCCCGCTAAACTTATCGAGCTGTTACGGTGTATGATAGGGCCTCTGTTTGTAAACGATTAAATCGTCTGTACAAACGCGAAGCAGTGTTTGATGATGTTGATTACGCCTCAATTAATGGCACAAACCCACTGTTGGGGATAAGCAGTGTTTTCTGCTCCTGCAAGGCACCATCGCGTGGGCCGAGCGCGCGCCATTCGTGCGCGGCTCCTTCCTCGTGCCGGTCTCGCTCGCGGCGGGGGGGCCACGTGCAGCCTAGTTCGAGGCACGGCCAACTTCCTTTTTGGAACGCGTCCTGTCCTTTCGGAGCAACGGGAACATCGGTTGCGTGATGGAGCCTCCCGAGCTCCGGACGTCGACCAGCGAAGGCGATAGCGAAGCGTCCGTGAGCGATGCGGAACGGTCACAACGACGTGCTCCATGGATGGGTGATGGCCCATACGCGCTCAATCCGCACGCCCGCTCCGCATGCATGCGGACTGGGGCGGAAGCCTGTCCGATCGTCTGGACGGGCGGACGCACTTTTCCATCCGCATGCCTGCTCGTCTCTCATTGGCTGGTACGAGGCGGACGGCGTAGGACGTCATCACGGCAAACATGGCGCTTGCTCGAAGCGAAGCGAAGCGGTGACGCGAGGCCTAGGCTACAGCCGCGTCAGAAACAGTCTATTTTGCTCGTTCTTGTGATTCTTACTAGAGTTATCCAGCACCCACGAAGATAGTCGTTGAAGGCAGCAAGCCGGTGTACCCTCCCAGCCTTCATCAGTGCGGGCGATCGCCGACAGAATCAGACGGAGCGGAGGAAGTGTGTTTGCGCGAGCGTCGGAAGAAATATTTCAAGCCGTCGACTTCGTGATTTCTTGTGCCGTGCTTCGCGTGTGAATTGCAAACGAGAAGGCCATCACATACCCGTGTGTTCTGAGTATACAACACATATTCAGGGCGTGGCGAAGTGAAAAGTGTCCGATCGGCACACAGCGTACGCGACTTGTATGTGTTCTGTGTATGCAGTTTGTTGCCGCGCAGTGGTAAACGCCAGTCCTTTACAACCTTCAAAAGTGATGACAAGATCAGTAGCGATAAGATTTGTTTCCTCGTTATCGCTGTCATTCCTCGTGTGCTATACTGCATGAGCCGTTTTGCCGCCTGCGATGCGCCGTGGTGACCGCGACGTTCGAGCTCTGTTGTTGCTGTTACGAAGTGTTCGCAAGCTACAAATCGGGGATATATATGTTCCGCAGTGGTACTAGGCGTAAATGTGCTCGTTTTATGTGATGTGCGTATGCTAAGAAGTGAACTGTGCATAAGTGTTGCCGATCGCGTTTTCTTACGTAGTACCCCGAAAGAGAAGCCCTATCACACCGACCTTTCTGCTTCGTACATGTGTCGTTTGTTGCAAAAGTTGTTACGGCACTTTTGAAGATGCTTCTATCGGTGAGGGTAATATAGGGAACATCATAATAGTTACATACGTCAAGACATACTGTGCTGTCCTGAAATGTGGATGCGCCTGAGCACTAATGCTGTGAATGCAAATTTCTAGCAGCCTTGATTTGTATCATGTAGGCAGTGTTGTGAATATCAGGTATTTCTAGATTGCACGAAGGAAATAGCTTTATATTTTGTGATGCAAGTGGCTTGCATACCCAAGAATGCTAACTGCTTGGTTTTTGCTGGTGACTAAGCCGAGTCTGTGAAGAAACCAGTGGTATTGTAGATGAATATGGTATGAATGAGTATTGGATACTTCCTTATGATTAAGTACAAATTTACGTTCCCTGACAAAAAGCAATATGCATGTAAAAAAAAAATAAGACAACACAGGTGTGGTGATATATTCTGCTAGCAGCCAGCAGACCGCATGCAAGAAATTTTGCCCAGAGTTCTTCCTCACTGGCTAGCTATGGTCACGTTAGTAATGCAGGCAGAATAAGCTAAACAAAAGTTTGCCGTTACTGTGTGCATCCACCCTATTTCGTTCTCTGGTTCGTGTCACCTGTTTTGGCACAAGCCTTCAGTTTAATGCAAACATTATTTATCACAGGGACCAGCATTATCTGACTAGGAAGTGCTATATTCTTTATCCTGTTGTTCGTTCTGCCCACAGTCATTACCGAACAATGTGTGTTAAACTGACTTGAGCCTGCAAAGTATGTCCATTAGGTGTTTTTCCGGTGCATTTTCATCTAGCTGTAAGTGTACTGATACCTATTATTCATGGATGTAGGATGTTGGACACTATGAGTGGCCATCTCGGTGATCTTTATTTTGCGCAGGCCATGCTTCCACTCATTAACTGAACATTCTTCAGCTGCGCTGCCAGACTATGGAAAGAAGTGCCTCACCTCATCATTCTTAAGCACGTTCATGGCCACAGTGCATTGCACCTGAGAATTAAGCTGCTATCACAATAAAAAGGGTGCCTATTGGCTGTCATGAGAATATTCTAAACAGAAATTTCACAATTATGTCAGCACTAGATATGTGATTGAAGAGAGCCAATGAGAATGAATTGGTGGCAAAATTTTCCAAGTGACTCTGCCGGCAGAATATTTGCTCCCTATGTTATATTAGCCGCAATGTTTTGGTCAGTGTGCTGCATTTTTTTTTGCACAAGTTTACTACCCAGGCAGATAAGATATTGTCAAACCATCAATTTTAGTCATACACATGGACGTTTCTTTATTTTGTCATATTTTGGAAATGGTAGCGAAGCCCAGCATATATTAGCAACATCAGCTTAACGTATGCATGCAGTTGAGTTGCTGCATGTGAGAAATCATTGCGAAACTAATAGTGATTAATCCAGTAAAAAAAAACTTATTCGTATTTACGTATTGATTGTGTAAATTGTGCTGTTCATTTTATGCCCCCAGTAACACGTAAACACAAATTGCATGCGTACATTGCGTTTACATGCATGCGTGTGAATAAAACAGCACAACTTCTAATATCAAGACCTGTCACTACAACTTGACCCCATGAAAGATGCTCTATATGGTACTCAGCTGGTCTTATTTAAATTTTATCACGTGATGCGGTTACATTTCTTACCTGTATGTAAACCAGTTTATGAACTGTATCTGCTGCATGTGAGAATGCATATTTTTGGCCAATGACAGTACCTGAGGCAGCAGCTTTTTATTTATCCTTTGCCATCACTTATTAGAGGGGTCTTGTTGATTATGCCGTCTAAACAACTCGTATAAAGTTCTGTGTTTAGTATACCAGCACTGAAATACTAAACACAGCTGCACTACTTTGCACACTAGTGAGATATTTCCACTGATCATCGTTCTGTCACATGTTGTTCTTCAATCATAAATGGTGACTGCATTTGGTGTCATGACTTCTAGGCTCATTTTCACTTGGGCCTTTCGATGAAGTGAAATCTATCCAACAGCGAATTTAGTGGAAAGCTACCACTGAACCAATAGCTCCAAGACGAATTCCTGCATGCTTTTATCCAATCAGATTGTGTGCAGAAACTATGTATGATACATCACTTCAGCTACACCAATAATCACACAGCTGAAGCTGCTACATGTAGTTAAGTCATTGATATAGGCAGATGTAGATGTACTTATGCAACTGTCACTCATCACTTGAAATGGGAATGACCCAAACCTTTGTGAGCTTATCGGATTGCAACCGTATGACAGCACAAGGGGGAAATAAGCTGTACAATAGTGCCACCATCTCAGCTGGCTTGTCATGATGCTCTTGCCTGTTGGTTTCTTGTTTATATTTAATAGCCTTTCTATGTTATGAATTCACAGCTTTCATAACGGTTACTGCACTAATGAAGGCACTGCACACGTACCCCTACTGAAGGAGGTATCTGTACATGTAGAGCAGAGAGAATTTATGGGTAAGTAAAAAAATATACAGGTGTAAATACGTCAAACAAAGAACACATTAGAAGATATTCCACCGGCAATGTATGCACATTCAGAACATGCAATAAGTGCCATGTGAGAAAAATGGAGACGTATGGTGCCGAAAACCTGCTTGCCTTTTGAATATTGATGTGAATAAAAATTCCAGTCTACTTTTGTCTTCTGTGTCGGAGGGTAGAATGTCAAAGTAGAAGTGAAAAACGGGTGTTGTATGTAGCAGTCCATTATATGTATGCTACTCAAGTTGCACCAAACACAGCTATCAATTTGCAAAGCAATGGACAAGTGACCGTGTCAATGTCTGACGCACTAAAAATCTCTTGCACTGATCATTTTGAGCTCTAAATGTGAAATGCATGCTGTTTTCAGCTACAAATAGTGCATATATATATGCACCACAAAGAGCTGATGTGACAAAAAATTGTGTACACCTGAGTGTTATATTGCTTGTCGTGCAGTGCTATGGTGCATTTCATAGTGTCTTAGTTTACTTAATACACTTTCGAATTTACAGATTGCTTCACATGTTTACAGCTAAAAACCACAGAGGAAACCTCGGGAAACTACTTGCATTATGACTGAGAGGTCACAACACGAGTATTTCCTGTTCAGTGATGTGGTTTTGCACTATAAATGTAAAATGTCACACCAGCAATCACCCTTACATTTCAAACGCATTTTTGAATGCTAGGCAGTTATGATGATAAGCACATTTTGCCAGCAAATCTGCACCACCTTAATTTAAGTGTGATGGAAAGGGATGTTTGTGCATAGCCAAGCTGTTCTCGCGTGCCTGGTGGCACCGTATAGTTCCAAGCGTAATAGTGAACAACTAGTAAAGAAATCGACTGATACTAAGCTGACCCATATGTAGTAGCATTATATTACCTAAGCCACACGCAAAGTTGCTTTCAGTGTACTGAAAAGCCACAGCTTTGATTTGTCAAGTTATTTTACTGCACAAACACACAGCGCTGCAATAAGGTCTGTACAATGGTGAGCAATGCAGCAAGCAATGAAAGATTACTTGTGATGTGCGGATTTGAATAGTACATGTGAATGCATACCCAATTCACCAGTATTGTTTTCTTCTGGAACGATTTTATGTTTTGTACAGAGGCTGAGCCACTGTGGCCTCCTGACTACAAATTTCAGTGATCTCTTTCACGGTGTTCATGGGGGTACCATTCATTTGGCTACTTGAATAGTGAATAGATAGATAATGGAGCGCACCAATCTTGCACTTTTAGGCAGAACACGTCGCGCATTATTCACAAAGCTGAACCAAAATAACTATTCGTTGGTTTGTTATGAAACTAAAAATTGGCAATAAATGTTTCCTCACTTTTTGTGCGGGCCTGTCTTCCACCATATCATTGTCATGTGCATGTTAAATTGTCATGTGCATGTTAAATTGCTTCAATTCATTGTCATGTGCATGTTAAAGCAGCTACTAATTAAGAAAGACAAAAACAAAACCACTTACTACATCAGATACCTTTTCACACCACGAGTGATCACTGAGCTCACTGCGAAGCTAAGTCATTTAATAATCTTGGTTTGCTGTCAAATAAAATACAGGTACTGGCCAACTGTTTGTTATGGTATGCATTTTTTTCATGGTACTGTTGGTACTATCATGGTACTGCTTAATTTTTGTGCACTTTGGTAATGTGGTTTACATTGTGTAAATGCTGAATTAGTATAAGTGCAGTATAATAGGTAATGAAAAGGCGGATGAGTTAGCCCGCAAAGGACATGATCACATAAAATTTATAAAAGTGTTTTTCACTAAAAGTGAGGCTTCAGCTTTGGCGAGCCGATATGTACTTAATGAACGGCATAGAAGATGGTCTTCAACTTCAGGTAATTGCAAGTTTTTCTTCTACATCAACACAGAACTCCAATCAAGGCTACCACAATGTCTACCACGGCATCTGGAGACCTTGTTTCACCGGCTTCAACTGAATGTTGCATACATGAACAATCTTTTTCGCAATGGCCAGTCCACAAACCCATGTTGTGACAACTACATGTGGCACCGTGTAATCTCTAGAGCACATCTTGCTGGAGTGCCCAGCTTAAAGAGACGAGCGACATTGATATAAAATGAACATAGAAAAGCTCGACCAAGGCCCATTGACATGGGTGTTGGGTTCCTGGCTTTGCCCATAAAAACAGCACTAAGCCCTGGACTTATTGCTTTAATGTATTAAGGTTTGCTGTATATACTAAGACTCATGCGCATCGTCTCATCAGGACTGTTATCTTATTTTCTTTTGCATTGGCCGTCTACCTTCATCACCTCGAACACTTACTCTACTGCTAACATGACACGAGCTGCATGTTTTTTTTTTCATTTTTCTTCTGCTTACCCTTTTCTACGGCCTTACTTCTTCGTCCCATTCGCTGCAGAGTAGCATGTAGGCAAAAATATTCTTGCTGAACACTCTGAATTTTCAATAAAGAGCTTTCTCTCTCTCTCTAAATAGTAAAGGGGCAACAGATTGGCCACCCAGGCTGACAAGAAAGAATGTAATTATTTGATTTCACTCGAAATAAGTTGTCTTATCAGCAATATAAATTATTATTAGCTTTCAAATAAATATTCTGCTTGAAAACATCTCATGAGTATGTGTCTGCATAAGGTGACCACTATACGTACAGTCTGTTTCACACTTAAGGGAAAACTTGGAGCGCCCGTTTTCCCCCAAGTGTGAAACGGACTACATATTGCTTTTATGCCTGTCGTAATGAATTGTACACTTGCTGCTTAACCTTCAATTCCTTGCTGCGTCAAGTTAACCACTTATGCACAACCTTTTTACACACTGTGAGAACTTCATCCATGACTGAGCCCATCTAAGGTTTTATTTTGTTTAGAAAGCTTACAAGCAGCAAGTATTCAATTTCTGAGAGGCACGTTTTATGCCGCGCTTAGTCTTCGGTGGTTTTATATATGCAAAAAAAAAAAAGCATGAACAAGCAGATGCAAGCATTTGCTTGCACAGTCGTAAAACTGTATGACCAAACTGATTCTTTATTGGGCGAACCTATGCCCACAAACGCAAGTATTTACACTCGAAGCACAACGATAGCGGCGAACACACTCGGCGATCGTCGAAAATCTGATCAGCGGCGAAACGCGTCGGCTTTTTCGCATGAGTCATCGAAGGTTCCAGATTATTCCCTGGTGCCCGCTTGTCTTCCAGGAAGTTCTAGACAATTCGCATCCGTCATGCAATCACATTACGTAAGCGTCGGTGACAATAGACAACGGATAGAAGCATCGATAACGTTCGAGAAACTTCGGAAACATGCAGGCGCGTCCTGCGCCTAGCTATAACGTTTAACATTTGGTAGTCGGTGAAAAGCGGTCACCGGTGAAAGATAAACACGTACACGTGTCAATATCAGCAAAGTGTACTCGGAGCCTCAGACGCGTGCTGAATAGTAAAGAGGGGTGTCGTGTCGACTACGCAGCTGTATTCCGTGACAGTTGTGCGTGTGTTCTGTTTTCTTGCAAACTGTCACTAGGACTACAGAAACAGCGCCATCGCACCGAACACGGGGATATTGGTCGAATCGCTCGGCGATACTATCGCTTTCGCGTAACGTAGAACGCGGCACGTTGGATGATTCTAGAGGTTTTGCTCAACCAGCCAAGGCAGCGTGCACTAAAAGTGATAGTGCGAGAATACGTCCCATGTTGCGACATGAGGCGATTGCAATACATTTTTTAAAGGTGGCGCAGATAGGATGATTATGCGGTGTTTGGATGACGGCGCCAATGCAACACATGCGGCTGCAGAACAGAATGTGACAGCCTAGAGCCGCATTTTCACCGTGACGCGGCAACTTGAAGTCGCATCTGCAAAAATATGCCAGTGTCGTCTGCTGTCAAAGGTAGTTGCCAACCTTGAACACTTTGCTCCGCCGAATGGTTGCCAGCTGTCAACAGACCGCGTCGTCCAATCGGAGTGCGCGTGCAATCCGCTCGTGCGGATCAGTCTAGTGCGGATGCAGCGAACGACGACTTTTTCGACACGATCCGCCTTTTGGCCTTCCGCCCTGGTCCGCAAGAGGGCGGAGGCGTGCGGAGCGGACGGGCGGATTGAGCGCGTATGGGCCATCATGAGCACGCTTCCATTTCTGGCTGACGGTGAGGGTGGGAAAGTGGTTGCTTTAACCTGGGGGTGGGAGGCGACCCCAGTTGAGGACACCGTAACTGTTTCGCTCTATGAGTGGACAACTGACCTATTCCGCCGCAGACGGATATGTTGTCGTGACACCCATTCTGCCTTGGTAATGCATGGTGCCTCGAATGCGAATACCGCGATGTGACGTGAAAATCCAAGATGTAGCGACAACATGCCGACCCACCACGCGGTGTTACACCATCATCTCCGTGTTTAGGCAAAGAAAAGTGGCGTTTACCTAAACACACATGAGGAGAAATAGTTGCATTTCCCGCTTGCATGGAGCTGCTCCTTTCGCCGTGTAACCGTTATATTTACCGCGGAATTATAATTAATTTTCTTTTTGCGTTCGTGACGTACAATTCCGTAGTAAGAGCCAACTCAACCGCGAATACGTCACTGAGCTCTCTTCGAGTCTGAAGAGGATGTGCTCGGCGTTCGTAGGTTATATACTCCTTCCCATGAGGTACAGCTTCGTAAATCTGAGGAGTACACTGAGACGCAAGATACGATACCGTTTCTGGAGACTGAACAGCGATCACTCACCTGGTGGGTCGACATTGCACGCCAACAGGACACGTGCTCCCCCCGTTTCGTGATTGCATGCATGAGTCCGCGGGCAAGAACACATTTCTCGGTGTCCGAATTAACCTGCACCTTGCAGTATATATAGAAAACCGCTGACGAAAAGGCCCACTGCGAAACGATTGTACCAATTGAAGGACGACGGGAGAAAGGATTAGAAACAAGCCGAGAAATACCGGTATCGCAACTGGTATTCCTTCGACAAGCCACTCAGTAGCAATGCCAGTGATATGAGTTATGCTGACAATTGTCTGTTCCGGACCACCGTCAGTTGCTTCGCTCCTCGAAGAGGTACGACATATGTCTAGTGAGCTCCTGAACTACTTTGCAATGTGGTGAACGCGGTTTAAATGATGTATCCAGGTCCTCAAAGAAGTGCTACGTAATGCTAACTCATTTCGCGCATTTACCGCTAAATCGCCACTGAATTCCCTGGGCTTCGCCTGTACCAAAGGCCACCATCTCGAGAAAGACCACTAACACTAACCCCTGCGCGCCCCGAATGCGGAAGAATGACGTCTATTCGCGCAGTAATGTTGACGGTGAGTGCAGGTGGCATTGTTTTCCACCATCGTAGAGGGTGCATCACTCATGAAAGAGATTCAAGAACGCGCGTTTTGTCAGACTGGTTCCTTGAAGATGTTACCTCAGCGTTAAAATTACACTCTTCGTCCTTTGTCTGAAAGGAACGAAAATCGGGATCTCTAGGTAGGCTGATGAAGTCAAAGCAACACACACACACACACACACACACACACACACACACACACACACACACACACACACACACACGCACACGCACACGCACACGCACACGCACACGCACACGCACACACACACGCACACGCACACGCACACGCACACACACACACACACACGCGGGACGGACGGACGGACGGACGAGCAGACAGCACAGTTCCGGGGATCATTGCGGGAAACACATCAGAACACGTAGCGCAAGAAATCTGCATTGATAAGAGTTAGTGACGTGTATATGAGTCCGATGATTGGCTGGAAGGTTACGGGGGACCGCGTAGTATAGCAGCCGGAAGCTCACTCAGCGAGCCACTCCCCGTGCACGCACTAAATGCGTACTTAAGAACGAAACCGGGAGTACGATAACGGTCGCCAAAAATTCTCGGCAGCAGAGCCCGCCGTAGTGGCTTAGCGTCTATTGCGTCTTGCTACTGAGTACGAGATTGAGATATCAAATCGTGGCCGGAGCTTCCGAGATTTAGATGAAGATAAAAGGAGCCCTTCCCCTGTCGAGAAAAGGGGGGTAAGCGAAGCTTGTCGTGTGTGTATCTGACCTTCGTGGTGATTTTATTTCTTTCTCTCTTTCTCTCTTCCATCTATATTTCTCTCTCTCCCTTTCCCTCTCTCTCTGATTACTCCTCTCTTTCATCCTTTCTCTCTCTCTTTCTCTTTCTTTCTGTGACCTTCGTGGTGATTTTCTTTTTTTCTATCTCTTTCTCTCTCTCTTCCGTTCTCGCTCTTTTTTTTTCTCTGACCTTCGTGGTAAATTTCTTTCTCTCTTTCTTTCTCTCTCTTTCTATCTATCTTTCTCTCTCTTTCTTTATTTCTTCCTCTCTCTCTCTCTCTCTTTATCTTTCTTCATCTTTCTCTGTTTCTTGCTTTCCCTCTCTCTCTTTTTTGTCCCTGGTATGTACCAATGAGCTTAGACGCTTTCTGCACTGTCGCCAGGATCGGCCCACTTTTCGATCAGCGTGACACCGCCACCACTACCACCACCGCCGAAACTTGGGAGCCTATAAAGCCCCTCTATGGCACCCCTCTTGGCTTCGTCCATTGCTGGGAACCTTGCGCGATGGAGGGCTGCGAGTAACCTGCTCGGTGCTATGTAAAGGATGAATGATTGGCGAAGGAGGGTTCGTTACACAAAGAATTTTAGTGCGGAGAAGCCAGCTCCAACGAGCGCAAATTTGTTGCGCACGAGCAGACATCCCCAAAACATTAGATGCGGGTTAGTTGACCCGCCCTGACTCGTTAAAGTGTTTACCAGTGAACCCGACGCCAGTTTCCGATCCGACGAAGCAAACTCGACCCGGAGTTTGACCTGATTCTTCCTGACTTCTGCCTCGACCTTCTCGAGTGGAGTTCCATGCGAGACGCGGCCTTCCGGGGTGCCTTTGAACACCGGGAATTTTATGACAGACGTGACATGCACTTAGAGTGAAAAACAACCGCGATAATGCAAGAGATCAGTGTTCAGCGTGCGAGGCGCACTCCACATGGAACGTCAGTAGGCATCATAACCTGCTATCATACGCAAGTAGTATACACCCACATGGTGCCATTGGTACAAAACTGGTCACCGAATAGAAGGGCCGAGGTCCGATCGCCGCTGATGTGCCTATTTCGTTTATTCACTTACTTATGACGAAACTTTACGCGGTCGTGTCTACGTTCTCGGCTACACACACACACACATATACACATACTTCGACATAAATCGAGATCTCACATAAGAGACAAAAACGATTGGCAAATGCGGCTTCTCCACACAATTACCTTTAGTGCGGAGAAGCCAGCTTCAACAAGCGCCAGTTTTTTTTTTTTTTTTCCCGGGATTACGGAGCCGTGTCGGGCCGTGCCACCTTGCGGTACCGGTTGTACCAATGTCAACGATGGTATTACCGTGCCAGAGACGGATTGACGGACGGTCGATGCTACCGGTTGTACCGGTGGTATCGGTATCGGTGGTAAGGGGAGTGTTCTCGCATATTCTTGCAGAGTAACAGCTAGTGTTTTGATATGCTGTCGTTTGAAACGATGCGGGCCTAGGAATAACTTATCTGGTGCATGCACCCCATTCTCGCCCTCAACTCGCTTAGGCACACTCTCTTTCATCGACGTCAACTTGAGGTTGAATAGTCTTCCGTTCCTTTCCTTTTTTTTTTTTTTTTTTTTTTTTTTCTCCTGCAGAGTTCGGGCCGACCATGTGCGGGATGCTGGCCGCACTAGAAGAGCAGGTCCAGCGGCGGCCGCAGCAGGCTGCCACCCTGTACCGAAGCCGACGACGAACGTTCGCCGAGATGGACCGGTGCTCGGCGCGGTTGGCCGAGGCCCTGCGCGTGCCGCCGAACTTCGCCGAGCCCGCGGACGTGGCGGCGTGCACGGCAGCGCCCGACGACACGTTGATCGCGTTTCTCGCCTGCCTGCGGTTGTCGGCCTGCTGCACGCCCATCCGGCCGTCCGCCTCCAGCGCCCTGCTCGCGTCCATCATGGAAGAGCTGCCGCCCGCCTGCACCGTGGTGGACAATGACACGGCCGGCCGCTTTGCGCAGGCGCGCGACGACAGGACGCTCAACATCAGCGACGCTCTGCAGGTCAGGCGCTCCGACCGGAGAACTCGCGGTTATTGGTAATTAGGAGCAGCGCGAAACAAGGCCGGAGTAGAATTCAGGCAGGACCGGTGGCATAGTATTTCGCGTTGCCCATAATCATAAGACAGCACCAACTCGTCCGATTCTCTGTTGTTTAGAATTTTTTTTTTTGTTTCGAAAGCTGTTTTGGAATCGGTGACTTCAGCAAAACTATAAATTAACAAGGTCTGCCCTATCTGTAGCCTTGTGGAGAATGAAGATCTTGGTTAAGCAGTACTGCTTACCTGTCTTTACACCCCAATAGATGACTGTCCGTTCCGTGCAACGAAGGCACTATTAAACACTTTTGGCGGTGGCTGCGGCAATGATGATGCTTGTGGTAACTATAGCTCGCGAATCTATCGCAGTTTGTTTCTTACATGACGGGCGATTTTCTGCGTTCTTTCACCGTCTCTTGTAGTTTTCGCTGTCTGGTCTTCTGCTAACTGTTGGCGCGCACGTAGCATCGGGACGACGGTTCCAGCAGCTGGGATCGGCCATGGCTGAAGCGGCCCCCGTCGCCCTCGAGCAGGCACGTGTCCCGACGGCCTCTGCTGCAGATCCTGGGTGAAGACGCGGATGGCCGCTGCGCTCTGGGCGCCGAGCGCTGCTTGGGCCGCAACCAGTGGGAATGGAACGATTATCCGGCCGACTGCGAGACCGTAGCCGTGCTGGACTGCGTGGACACGGCACGGTTCTGGGAGGACGCGCTAAGCGCACTTTGTGCGGGCGCCACAGTGGCGTTGCCTACAGAAGGCAAGCGAGGCTGCACCATGGGGTGCTATTTTGTACACCTGCAGCATGTTGGACGCTGTCGTATTCTGCCATATCATCGCATTCGCCATCTTGTCAGCTCTGATTGGCTCACAAGGTGTCTATACGCTTTCTCCGATTGGCTAAAAAGCGGTAACGTGGCGGAATTTAGACGGTGTTCAGAACATAGAATTCCAGAGCGGTAATTCCATGGCTCTTCCGGTGGTTTAATGATCAGCGCTACAACAATCCGCGTACTTGTCAAAATTTTCCAAGTGTCACAAGCTTGAGCGTGCCAGACCTGTCCTCGAGGCATGTACGCTGGACCCGCTGTAGTACTTTCGTTGCTATGTTCTCCTCCTTACGGTTTTGAATGATAGAAGCAGTGTGCCCGCTTTCAATTCGGCTTTTAGATCGGCGGTTTCATAGGGTGGTCCAAGCGTTGATACGTCACGTTGACGTCAGAGATTTCATAGTTTCTTATTTCGTATGTGGGCCGTAGTGGCCCCAGTAAAAGTGCTTGAAAATTGCTTAATCCAATATTTAGTTATTTCAATATCTTTCATTTTTACCAATGAAGAATTAACTAGGCCCGACAAGACGCCGTAAAAGTTAATGACCTCACAGTGAGCAAGTGCGGGAACTCCAAGGCGGCGTCTTCACCTCTTCTCACTGTACAAGTGGTTTGTAGCAGGATAGGTTACTCAATCAGCTGAAATTATTTTCTCTTTAGTGTACCTTTAAAATTCCATCTAAATAGAGTTTCCGTTAAACATCCCACTAGATGACTGTCCGTTCCATGCAACGAAGGCATTTTTAAACACTTTTGGGTATTGTATTTTTTGGTCAGCAAGGGCTGGAATTGTTCAGTAGTTGCTGAACCTGCTTGTTACAATGCCTTCAGATGCACCCACTTAGAAACCAAGACAATCATCAAAAGAATGGAGTAAGTTCTAGCAGCTCATGGACATGAACGTTGTTTCGGTTATGACAAGCATGCCTCATTTTGGTACTGCTGAAGGGTAATTTACTAATAGTCTCAAATTATTTTTTCTCTTTAGTGTCTCCTTAACGCAAAAAAAAAAGACATCGAATATGTAATGTCAGCACTGCCCTTAAAGAACATCCGACAATTTCGTTAAATATTCTCATCTTCCCGGGTATGGCAGAGGACAAGCGCTCCCCGAGCGCGATGCTCTGGTTCCTGCGCAATACGTCGGCGACGCGCGTCGAGATGACGCCGGACATGCTGTGGGCACTGCTGAGGCGGGCCGCGCTGGACCCCGGGCCGGTGCTGCTGCCCGAACTGCGTCTGGTCAAGTGTTCGCGGGGCCTGGTGACCACGCAACTGGTGCACCTCTTCCAGCGGCTCCTGCCCGGCGCCACGCTCGTGCGCGTCCACGAAACGGCGGGTCACTGCTGTTCCTACGTGTGCCCCCAGTCGGCGGCGGGGGGCGAGCTGCGCCACCACGCCACCGACCACGGAGACTTCGTGTCCATCGGCAGGCCCGTTGGCGACTGTCGCGCGACCGTGTGCGAGCCCGACCTCCTGACTGAGTGCCCGCAGGTGCGTCCCAACATGCGCTTCGCCCAAGAACTAAATTATGCCCCGTCGTTAGTTAGTTATGTAAGGTTTTACGGCGCAAAACAACTGAGGCTATGATGCGCATTCCACCGTCGTGGTATACAGCGTGTTTCACGTAACTTGAGCCTTCGGGTAACTTGAGGCAAACTTTTAAAGTATGCAAATGCCACGTAGCTGGACCGAACCAAGGTAAAAATGTTGTTTGCCGTCGCTTGGAGATACTCATGGTTGCATTTTGCATTCCGCCTAATTACATACTTAATCTTAATTAGTTAACGAACTTCTCAAAAACTACAATTAGATTAAGAGTGTCAATGAGAAAATTGCAGAGCAACATATGAAAAGCTCCCGATACAGCTTTCTGTTGCCCAACACGTGCTGCATAAATGTTTTTCCGAGCGTGAAAGAAGCCTGCAAATACAGGCAAAATTGACACGTGGCTGGCCGCTCGAGGCGCTTTGCGTGTATTCGCGGGCTTCTTTCACGCTCGGAAAAACTTTTATGCAGCACGTATTGAGCAACAGAAAGCTGTATCGGGAGGTCGCGGGTTCGATCCCAGCGACCGCATTTCGATGTGGGGCGAAATTCGAAAACCCTCGTGTACTTAGATTTAGGTGCACGTTGAGGAAACCCAGGTGGTCAGAATTAATCCGGTGTCCTCCGCTACGGTGTGCCTCATATATAATCATATCGTGGTTCTGGCACGTAAAACCCCACAATTCTTTTTTTTTACTGTTATCGACAATGCTTACGAAGCTTTAGCCCGGGATCTCCTAGCTAAATATACATGGTAACGGAGAAATCGTCTTTCTCAAGAACCACTGCACCGGTTTTCATGAGGTTTAAGACATTTAGAAGAAAAAAAAATTAACCTAGTAACTGCAATAAGTGGATTCTTTATTTATGCCATCAATTACTTCAGAAATATTTTTGAAAATTGCAAAATTTCATAAAGCTCGAGTCTCAAATTCACAACTCTACGTCTGCAATTGAAAATGACATCACGGCTCCGTAAGCTGCACCTCATAATACATCTAAAGCGGACAAAATATACGCCGCTCTGCATTATACCATTACTTTGTGAGTCGGACTTTTGCCAAACCCTCGTAAACATTGTAGTTTACGTCAGCTTATTAATTCACGTATAATCGAACGCCTTTATAACGACGTGCTTATAGAGCCTCCGAAATTATTCGTTTTACAGGTCACTTCGTTGTAAAGGTGGCGCGCCGCACAGCTCACTATAGAACCGGGACACAATTTCTTGCAAAAATAAATGCGAGGTCCTAAATCAATATTCTGCTTCCTAAGGATCGCCGGAACTTAATTTTCTAAGTGGAGCGAACTTAATTCAAATTTGATCCAGCTAGTGGTGGCCTCACAAAAGCATTTCTGCGTTTCGCATGTATTCGAATAGGGAAATCAGAGTTGACCCCGAGCTAAAAATTCCCCTTAATGTGCTTGAGTTTGCTTGAGAAGGAGATATTTATATACATAAAAGGAGAAGGGGGTAAAGCAGCAGGAGTTGAAGTTGTAGGTCGGCACACTTACTCCCGAGTACACTGACTCATACTCGTTCATTATATTTCTGAGACATGAGATGGAGCGTTAGTGAGTATCGAAAGGTGTGAGCGGACGTGAGTGTGAACGGGAGTGAGTTTAGGTGAGGGGGAGTGCACACGAGTATGAGTGAGTACTGTTACGACTGGCCTGTATGGTGAACAACTTGTATCCCGCCGCTGCCACCAGTTGTTGCAAACTGTGCACCCAGTGACACAAAGCGAGCCGCTGCAAAGTGGGGTCAGCTGCGCACCTCGTATCTCTGGGTGCACAGTTTGTAGCAGTACATATAGCCTACAAAGATATCGGTGAGTATGAGTGAGCGTATACGCTTATTCTGCCGATTTATATGAAGCACTGCAAAACTAACCATTTTACTGTGCCATGAAGCCCTGCAAGCCGAATTTGCTGCGCGTCGTCGCTAGACATTAGAGAGTTGTAGATAAGGAGGCACAAGGAAGATTGCGTACGACTCAAGCGCAACGCAAGCCACTCCCCCCCCCCCCCTCATCTAAACTCTCTGTAAGGATGAATGCTTACGACTAAACCACGCCGGGCTATCGGAACGCAAGAATAATTATATAATAGAGTAACTACGATATGCAAAGCCAAAATACGCTGAAACCAAAGAAATCATATACTAGATAGGTATTTCTTTTTATGCGCAACACTTCCTTTAAAAAAGAAAGTATGTATGACACTTTCTTTTAAAAAAGAAAGTGTCATACCTAGCCCCCTGCCGCTTTTGCAGCTGGAAAACTTGCAGAGATTTGCAGCAAGAAATTTTCAACAATAATTTCGCTAATTTCGACCTTAGCACTGATAGACTAACTACTTTGCTTGGGCGTGTTCAAAATAATCCCGCTCGCTCTGTATTTTCCGTAACTACAGCTGTACCAGCAGTATAACTACAATAAATTATTCGTAACAACTTACTACCATAGCCTGTCGTCGTAAATTCGGTCGTATTTGTTTATTCCACCAAATATATTACAATCCTAATTTGCACGACGTTATTCTTCCTCTTGTACTTCTTTCCGCACTGATCGTGCACAAAAAGTCGGAATGTTGTTACGCAAGACGCATACATGTTCACAATCTTAACCGGACCTTTCAAAACTGGAACCGCCTGCCGAACCAACCGCCTCGACTGTTAGCCATGCCCATTCTAGCGACGCTTTAGTTAACATTGTATTTGGAGGGATCTAACAATGTCTGTATAGTATTCATTTTTCTACAATGCACCCGCTTCTATTAATAATGTCGTTGGTCATGAGAGTAATCTAAATAAATAAATAAATAAACTGGGCCCATATTCAGTCACACTTATCGTTCGTAAGTGTTCTATACTTTTGGCAGCACCTTCGCTAATAATAAGTACAGCATCAGGATAGGCTGGCATTCGCTCTTACAAACATTTCTAGCGCAAAGATATTTCTTGTGTGCATATGGTACCCGTATTCGTACAGAGTGTCCTATTAGAAATCTTCATTCCCTTGCTTACCTTATTATCTCCCCTGCAGGTTATATGTGATGTTCTTCGTATTCGTGCTAAATGTAATTTCTAGTTCTTTTGCTATCAAAACCCTCTCCCCCTCTCTCTTTCCCTCTCCTTCATTGCGCACTTTCTTCTTTTTTAATGCACGGAATGTATTTCTACAAACATTGAACAAGTTCACAGTAAGAAAAAACGACAAACACTCGCATGAAGTCGCCAACTTTCCTCACTCAGGGCAAGGTTGGCACCATCTGTATCGGTGGTGCCAAAGACACTCAGCTGCTACCAACAGGAGACAAAGGCTTCGTGGATTCCGATGGCTACATTTATCTTACCGAGCGGTCTGCGCCCAGGATCGAAGGTCGCAAGGTACGTTCACTATGGCTTAGTCCGAAGGGCATACCATCGAAACGACGGCAGCTGCACAAGAAACGAGCATATATCCGAGGATCCTTCTGGCAATTCGCATTGCCCCTTCGGCCATCTGTCAAACTTCACCGTAAAACACTGACTTAACACAGTGAGCAGAATTGAAAAAAAAAATAATAATAATGTATTTCAAAATATCGACCGCATTTCAAAATTTTCAATTAGCAATGTGGAGAGAGTACTCCCTTCTAATAACATAGCATTTATGGAACTTAGTCGTAACTTCCTTGCTGCGTTATGAAATAGCAGTGTGTTTGAATTAAGACTGAGCGCCGTAAATGCGTATGTTGTTATAAGCAACGTTACGTTAGAAGGGACGTTGCCTCTCTGGACATTGCCGACTAAAAGATGCTGAAATTCGGCCGACCCTTCGAAATATGATCTAAAGCGAAGTCTTTACTAACCTAGTCGAGCAGAGTTTCGCCGTTGCCAGCAATTTGACCTTCATTTGATCGCAGCTGTGCCGCAGCCTTGGCAGCGCATCACGTAACTCGCCGCGCCAAGCTCCGCCGCAGCCGCCGCCGGCACACGCTGTCGAAAGCGCCCTGAAAATCCAGGGATATCAGGGTGACTGGCGTGCCCTTTGCTTTGTGTGCGTCGATGAAATGGCAGAGAGCCTGGAGTGCCATGACCGTATTCTCCGCAGCTGGGTCACCGCCTGACCACGTGACTCGCCGCGCTCGCGAGCAGTGATGCCAATCCTAGGGGTTTATCCCTAGATCCAGTTCTTTTTTTTTTTTTCTCCTTCGGGGATTTAGCGTCTTTTTTGTAAAATCTGGGGATTTTTGTGAGGCTCTGGAAATGTTACGTTTCGCGGCCTAACGACAGGCGTTACGTTACGTCTATTTCTGGAGTTGTGCATTTCTCATGATATCATTGTTCAGTTCCACCATAACGGCTATTTTATGTTTGATTGTGACGCTCCTTGAACATAAACTATTCGGTGAGTTAAGCCTTTTCACTGCTTTTGAGTGTTCTTTATGCGAGAACAAGGGGGGGGGGGGGGGGGGAGGCTACATGAAGTCAGGCATTTTCGTCTTTCTGTCTGCCTCGTGAACAGCCCTTAATTATTATTGTCTGAATAAAATAATTTGATGTTTCACGGGAAGTAGCAGACAATACATGCCACCTTTTTTATGTGAGAATTACCTGGATTTATTTTTCAACCGGCTGCCTGTGTTATTTGCGCGTACAGGGAAGGGCCTGCTACAAGAGCAGTTCGAAAGGCAGTGCGGTGAAACCGTAGTCGTCTGCTCGAAGTTCACTTGAGAATGAGGAGGGCTCGGCGGCCGCCGGAAGGTGCGCCTAGGGCGTTGCGATGTCTGCTCTCCGGCCCTCTTCTTCTCTCTCCATTGACCCTACGTCTCTGTAGTAACTGGTGCCATCTGTAGACCCTGTATGCAGAATTACTCCACAGAAAATTGAAAAAGCGAGCTGCAGTCGCTGCTAATAAGCTGTTTTTACCTCTAGAAAGATTCAGAACAAATGGTACCAAATAGCGAACTGCGCTTAGACATTGTTAAATGTGAATTGGCCAAATAAACGACATAAAAAAGAATACAACCTAGGGATTTTTTTTTAACGTTGACTTAGGTTGGCATCACCGCTCGCGAGTCAGTGCGAGTTGGCCATGGATGAAAGCGAGGCCAGGCCGTCTTCTCTAAACGTTGCGCTGGAGCGGGAGGCTTTGAGCCTTCGTCGGCAAGCGGCGTCTGACCACCCCGCGGATATCGCCCGGCGAACTGCTTCACTGGAGAGGGTCCGGAATGCCAAGCGCGCGAAGCTAGCGTCGGAGACCGAGGAAGAGCGAGCCGTTCGGCTCGCAAAACGCTTGGACTTGTCGGCTTATATAATTTATGCCTAGTTTAACGATGAGTGTACACCTAAGTATAAGAACTAAATCAAAGGTTAACCAAGGGAAACCAAGATTTAACCAGGCTAAACCAAGCTTTCGCTTTGCATATGCAGGGTTAGCTGAGCTAAGCCGCAACCATTTTTTGAATACGCTGGTACATTGCGGTGAAGTTTGACAGATTGCCGAAGGGCAGTGTCCTGCAGAATTCCTGGACATTATAAAAAAAAGAAAAAAGAACAGTTATGTAAATTATTTACAGTATGTAAAGTGCGCACGAGCGCATATAAGAGCTCACTTTCACATGACGTGTACGCGTGTGTTTACAAGACGTGTATATGACGAGTACTGGCAAGGAGGGTGATGCGAGCGAAGTCGCAAACCATGAAGTGGCGCGAAGCTACAGCCATTACTGTCTGCAAAAGCCGCATCGTCTTCCTCTTTGGCTTGCTGCCACTTTTTTGGCTGATGCCAACTTTGCCTCTCGTGAAACTTTTTCGTTTTGAGCATTTCCGAAGAATTCATTTGAAGCACCGAATAAATGAATGCTTGGGTTCTCGCTTCCGAAACTAATACGCGTGAGCTTATACCTTAGATTGGTGCACCTTTTGTGGGCATAGTTCCATGTAACTTGAGATCGCCCATGTTCATCGAACGCGCTCTGAAACCCCAGTAGCCGAGCGTTTTTGCATCCTCAATAATCTGGAATGCATAGGCCGGTAATCGAGCCCGCAACGTTAATAGTTTTCGACTGTTGGTATAAAACGCCGCAGCTACAGGTCAGCCCCGGATGACGTATGGTAAGCGTGCTCACCGCGACGCGACGCTTGCGTACCGCAGGCCGACATTGCCCTGATCACCAAGTGCCTTACCAACATACCGGTGGTGAGCGACGGCGAGGTGTGCTGGGAGCGGCTCAGCTCGCCCAAGGTCTCGCTGGTCGCCTTCTACTGGAGCAACACGCCGGGCGACACGTCGGGCGAGCTCTTCCGGCCGCTCAGCTCTAAGCTACCGAGCTGGCAGTGGATGCCGCTGCTCTGCCCGCTCGGTCCGCTGCCCCACAAGCGGCCGGACAAGCGGCAGCTGCTCAGGGACTACGCCGACGCCATCGTCAAGCTGCAGCGCTGCAGCGAGGTGAACGTGACGCGCGCCGCTCCCGTCCTCGTGGCTCTGGCGCGATCGCTCGACGTGCCCGTTGGCCAGCTGAAGCTGGACGCGAGCTACGTCAGTCACAAGGCCGGACGGGACGCCAGCTCCGCCTCTGAAGCTGCCGCCCTCCTGGAACACATTGGATACGAGGTAACTTAAACGCGGTGCGGATACATGGTTTATTTGGCGAGTCCTGCGCAAAAGATAGTCCACTGTACAGGTCTACAACGCTGTCTTGAACGACTGCTCAAGAAATTGATTCAAGCTCTATTTAACCTAGATAGTTCCGTATGGCTTCTCCAAAAGCGTTTCGCGCGAAGGCAAAATGACGGCATCGTGCGCGTTTACAGACCTATATTTGATTCTAAAGATCTATATGATGTTACGCAGGTCACGACGGGAATTTCGGTTATGCACGACGCCATATTAGAGCTGATTACACACCTCGGCTTGGCAAGCGACAACTAAAACAAAGCGGGCAAACCTAGACCTGGGTTTTTGAAATGAAGTTTACCCTCTCCCTGCAGCAGAGGCTCGCTGCCATTGCATCGACCGGCGCTCGCAAGCGACATTCGTACCGTGCGTTCTCCCATATCGGAGTCGTGGGACCACGTGTGTTTACGTAACGACCTGCTCCACTTTTATTGCGATAGCAATTATATGCCCATGCCAGGCGCATTTCCACCGTCGCCGTCGCCGTGATGTTCCGTATAATGTCCAAGTGCGATAAGGTCGCGGCCGCGCGCCGTATGCTGCGGGTGCGAGTGAAAGTGTGGGAGGGTGAGCCGAGAAGCATGGCGGATCGATCTCGCGCGCTCAGCGGAGGAAGGCGGGGAGGAAGCGCGCCGTCCTCCATCGCGCGCGAGGCAGCAGAGGGGGGGGGGGGGGGGGGGTGTTTTGTAAGTGTGCTGCATTATCTACGTATCGCGCTTGTTCTGTCTGTATGGTGCAAACTTGGGGGATATTTTGTAAGTATCCATCTAGTGGATCGTCTAGGTTCTAATTGGCATGCAAGGTTGGTACGATGATGATGGTGATGATGACGATGATTGATTGATTGGCATCTCTGAAACGAGGTGGTGACAGATAGTCCCCTAGCATGCTTGAGTTTGCTCAGGTATGCTATGCATGCTTTTCATTCTATCATTTCTGTATACATACGCGAACGAAGGATTATATGCGCATAAATTGTTGAAAATCAACAAGTTGAACGCGTCGTCCGCGATCTCTTTGAGAACGGTGCCTACTTTGTCAACCTCGACCATGTTCTCGTCGACTTTCCGGCAAAGAGCGAGCACGTCTTGTATGTACGAGACATACGATTCAGTGGAAGGCTGTAGTCGGGTAGCAAGCTCTTTTCGTGCAGCGTGTTGCCGACCGGTCAGATCTCCAAAGAGGTCGCTGTGCTTCTCCTTGAAAGCATCCCAGCTAGAGATCTCATCCTCATGTGTCGGGAATATCAGACACGAGGTGTTCCGCCCAAACAGAAGAGGACATTCGTTAGCATTATGGTAGGGTACCAGCGGTTGTTTCGGCTAACACGCTCATACAAGCTGAGCCAGTCCTCAACATCGACATTATCTTGGCCGGATAATATGCCAGGATCGCGGGGAGTAGCAACCGTGACGTACGTTGTTGGTGGAGTCGCACGTTGTTGGTGGAGTCGCAGGAGTAGAAGCAGATGAGGTGTCGTCACCGGGAGCCATGGTGGAAAGCTGGACGGTGCGGCCGCTGCGGAGCTCCGTGGCGAGGACGGGTAATGGAACTCTCCACCGAAATGTTACGCGAACGAAGGATTATGCACTGGAGACTATTTACAATGTATATTTACAAAAGGCAAATGCAGCGCTGGCCAGTTCAGCCGACAGCTCGAGAGCAAGGAGCAGTTCGTCTTCTTCGTCGAGGCGCCCGCGCGCATCGTCCACAAGAAACACACAATATTCATGTAGCAATATATTTAATGTTTTCTTCTCTTCCTCAAAACTTCTATATCTACATTGTACCGCTACCTATGCCTGTAACGGATCTCGTCGTATCAATCTCTTCTTTGTTTTTTTTTTTTTCACCAATGCTCTAAACGTCTCTTGCTTATCTCGGCTGCTGACTGGTTGATGCTTCCGCCCACTTTAAATCCAAGCGCTTCTGGACGGTGTACGTTATACCTACGGCTCTCACTGGGTGAATCCCTTCGCATTTTTTAGGACGTGCCGAGTGGTCTCCGGATTTTCGCTGCATGCCTCAACTTCTTGCGAATATTTGCTGCGGTATGTTTGAGCGAGAAGGCAGGCGCCCCCAGCCTGCCTTATTCTAGCTGGTACAGCTCCGATCAGCGGCGGTTGAAATAGACAGTCCACTATAAGTGGACACTAACAGAATACCCCCCCCCCCCCCCTCCGGGTCTGCGTCGCCAAAACCTGCCCTTCAATAAATCTGTTTCCTTTTATCTGATAGTAGTCCATAATCTTCCATGCATATATGGGCCGTTTACAGAAAGTTTGTACATATCAGTCGGTGAGAAGTAGGTATATATTAAGCCATCCCAATTGGAAAAGACCCATACACCATGTTCCTGTATATCATCACATGGTGTGGGAACATGTATGCATGTTTATGTGGGAACATGCATGTTTTCATGCAGGATCCGATTGGATGATATAGGATTATGGATGCAGGGCATATATGGGTATACAGGATTTTTCAATAGAGGTATAAGTCCACATGATTCTCTGTCACTATATCATCTCCAGTGCACAGCATTTGTGTAAATTGTCAAAATAAATGCTTGAGCACGGGAAACCCAGATTCTTCGGTGTACGTATACAGAGCTATATAGTACTTCGACGGAAACCGCAGGTGAGCGCGGCCGAGCTGGGCGAAGAGGTGCCCCTGCGCCTTCTGGTGGAGCGCGCCGCTTGCACGATGGTGCTGCCCGGAACGCGCCGGCTGCGAGTCTCGCTCCTGGACGCGAACACGGCGTTCGACGAGGTGACCGACCTGCTGGCGCGCAGCTTCACGTCCAAGAACCGGCTCGACCTGACGGTGCACAACACCGAGGAGCAGCACCGGCGAAGCCTGAGACACCTGTGGCCGCAGCTGATCGCCGACGCCGCCACGAGGCTCGTGCGCGACGCGCAGACGGGAAAGCTGCTCGCCGTGGCCGTTTGCTGTGATTTCGGCACGCCACAAACGGTCAGTTTTAGTAAACACTTGAGAACGACACAGCCTTTCCTTATGAGTCGTACGTTCCCGCTATATCGAGGAAATTTGCAATTCATGTACACTTGCAGCTTTCAGCTATACGAGGGTAATGTGGAAGACACGGACGGAAGCAGACGCGCTGGTGGGGACGTCTTGCGGCGCAGTAATGTTGTACCTGAGTGCATTAGAAACATTCGTGTGTTGCACGAGTGCTTATATAAGAGAGAGAGAGAGAGAGAGAGAGAGAGAGATGCACTGGCGGCCAAGAAGACATACAGAAGTATCTTTAATTATGACGATTATGTCGCTTCGCTCATGCATTTGTGCTCGCAGATAAGTGGAGTATAGCCGCTAATTGCAAAAAGTTTTGCGCTCTTTGGTTCAAGAAAACTCCAGAAAATACTGTTTTAGTATGACGTTGACGTACTAGTGTAGATGGATACGGAAATACAGAAAGAGCTATATAGGCTGGAGAAGGAGCGCTGGTTGTATCATGTGGCAATGTGTTCAGCCAAAGCGCGCACTGCCTTCATTGCAAAGAATGGCCATTTCTCACTTATCTGTCAGCGTGAGCGTGTCGGAAACGGTGCGATCATCACGCGTGGTATTCATGTACATCGTCAATACAGCGTCTTTCTTTCTTTCTTTCTTTTTTTTTTCTTGCGGTGGGATGGGGGAAGGGGGTGTAGTTGTGCAAGACAACAGTGTTACGCATTCTAGTTCAACGCCGAGTTACAAGTTATATAACACTATAGCGCGGCTGCTCCCGTTCAACATTACCTTTAGCGATCATATAAATGCATCAAGCTGGTTATTTTCACGGTCGGGAACATTCATAGCGCTAAAGCGCAAGCTGAAAAAGACGGGCAGTATGCTTCCGCTCTCCATAGTTATCTGCATGCTTGCGCTGGAACTGATTCCCTGCCACGAGCGAGCCCGTTTAGCTGCTCAACCAGTATCAACGCATGTGGCCCAAGATCCAAGATAGACATTCCGGAGGCGTTGTATGCCGAGGATCGGTGCTTTTTCGCATGTCAACAGCTATACGTAGATATAACTAACACGTTCAATACATAATGTTGTACAAAGAGACAAAGATGCAACACGTACGAAGGACAAGGCCTTCCTTTGTCTTTAACATGCATAGAAGAGCAAAAGGAAGTGTATCTACTGCCCGGACGCAGATAGGGCATCTGTGTGACTTCCACGTTCTGGAGCTTGTCCTTAATTGCTCACATTATGCTTAGTATAGTACACCGCCGCCCGCAGGCGCCTGCCAATATGGCGGAGTCGTTCCTGGCCATCGCCGAGATCAACGAGTCGATGGAGCGACCCCTGCGCGCAGCTGTCAACGCGCTGGGCCGACGCTTGCTACTGTGGTTCATGGTGGGCAGCGGCACCGACCACCACGCAGACAACATCGCACTCGTCCTGCTGCTAATGGCGAACACTCTTCGCGACGCTAAAGCGCTGCGCTACCACGGCGTCTGCAGCATCAACTCCCACCTGGTCACTAATGTGAGTACGATACTGTGCATGTGCAGGCGGACAGACACGAACCGGCAGAATCAGGCGAGGAGGAGGAGGAGACACTGCAGCGTAGGGCTAGATTCAATTTTGCAAGAAAGCATTACAGGGGGCGCGCACTTCGTAACGTAGTTGCACGCTTGATGACGTCATGCATGTGGCTACGTTTGAATTTCTCCCTCACTTGGGAGTCCTTGTGCTGCTCGCCTGTTTAAATTTTTATTAGTACCGCGCCGTGATGTCTTTCTCTTCTTCTGCGTTGGTGTTGCTGGTTCGTCTTCTAATGAGCAATATACCAACTATAAATCCTTAAACCTTCTGTAGTGCGCCCGTGAGCATCTGCTCGGGCGTACGGCAATTGTGTCTGAGTGGGAAATGTGCGGATGTGCAGGGCAAGCTGTACTTTTCAGTTTACAAAACTGCAGCGCCACAATTAGTGAAAACGCGCTATTACCGGAGAAAATGATTAACACTCCCGTTTTTTTTATTTTGCGCACGAAGCGTGGTGCCGATGAGGTGTGACGTCACAGATTTTTTTGTTCTTTCGCGAGAAGGGGGATCAAAGGGCTCGATCTTTTGGTCAAGAGTAGCCAGGTTGAGTTGAGCCATTTCGCATACATTGAAATGCAGTGTAATTCATCTTTAGCGCTGAGAAGATGCAGTAACAACTCGTGACGTCACGGAAAGCTGAAGCGGGAATTTCAAAGTGGCATCGGCGCTTAATTGTCTTTCGTTTATGCGTCCTTTGCACTGTAAACCGTTTAACTCATAGTTGAGTTGCATATTTGTCATTCTCTAAGTGTCTTTATGTATGTCAATCAACGCAGTATAGTAAAAGCAATGAATATGGTACATATGGTGGTATATGTTGGTGGTAAACAGCATGTCATAGGCGCTAAGCCACCGTGACGGTTTTGTCTGTAAATAAAAATGAACCGTAGAACCGTTGTCATTCTGAGCACTGCACTTCAACATCTACGATACAATTCCCAGCCATGCAGCTAATAGTCATGCACTACAGCGTTACCAAATTCCGTTTCCCATGTAACAACACCCGATTCGTGGTTAACCAAAAGCGAACTTAATACACATTTTAAAACCAGCCTTACAACCTTAAGCGGCTCCCTCACCTCGCTGTTTTCGTCTAGCTCTGACTAGCAGGCAACGCTGCGAAGGCTAGATATATGTCTGTCACTGTTCGCACCCGCGGCCAAAAAATTGTGCGTCACATATAAAAGAAAGATATAGACACGCGTCCTGTAATTCGATGTAAAATTAAGTTTCGAACTTCTACGTTGCAAAACCTGACGTATTCATTGCACGAAGGTGTCGAAAATGTCTACTTACCACCAAACGTGCGAAGTGACATAAGTTTCGGCGACCAGAGATCACAGCGCACCATTTGCACTCGCGACCAAAATATATAGTACACCACACACTGGAAGCACAAAGGTGCACAAAAAAATACGTAATTTGACATAAAGAATTTGACATAAAATTGCGTCTTCAAGTTGTAGTTGCAATATATGAAGTTGTCACGACGCCCATGGTTGTGCAACACGAGAAAACATCGACACGTGGTGTGTCACTGCTCTTGAGAAACACCAACTCATCTGGTTTGATACTCTAATACGTTTCATATCACTATTCATTTCACAATCTACCAAGTCTTCACCTTACATACGAACACGGTGTTTGCCGATTCATTAGTGTTTTTATACGTATGCTCAATCGTGTTACAGTTCTCCATCGCGGGCACAGACTTTAACTTGAATCTGCAGTAGCAGGAAAGCTATGTTCCACGTGTGTGTGTGTGTGTGTGTGTGTGTGTGTGTGTGTGTGTGTGTGTGTGTGTGTGTGTGTGTGCGTGTGTGCGTGTGTGCGTGTGTGTGTGTGTGAGAGAGAGAGAGAGAGAGAGGAAGAGAGAGAGAGGATGGTTTGGTTATCGTGCCATTTCAGCTGTATGCTGCTGAGAAGTCGTGCATCAGGAAACTAAAGCTCACGTGCCTAAACGTCACTGAATGAAAAAATAATAATGATAATAACAAATGCCCACAATACAAGCCAGGGTGCTACCATAATCAGTGGGCTCTGTGCAGGTGATCACGCAGCGCTGGTTCCAGTTCGACGTGTTCGACGAAGCCCCGGTCGCTGGCTTCGAGTACTGCGGCCGCCAGCCGTTCGCCAATATCCGCGCGGGCACGGTGATTACATCGGTGTGCAGGTTCCTGGATCCTAGCTAGCCCCATCGTGCACACTTCCTTTTTAACAGAGCAACTCGAGAATAGCGCGACAGCCCGGTGCAGCAGTGTGGGCAGATTGCTGGCCAATGTGGGACACACTGGTGCGCCTGTTAAAGAGGTTAACCTAGTCAACCTATATTGCCTAATTGGTGCCCTGAAAATCGGAACTTCCGGCTGAACTGCCACAGCCTTGCGCAATAAAAGCACCGAGATCACTTATTGTTTTACGATTGTCTCAGATTGTGTATTCATTTATTGTCTGGAAGCAGTAGAAAAAAAATAGTTTAACTTGAAATGTAGAAAACAATAAAGGAAGATGAAAATGGACGAAAAGATAACATGTCGTCGGTAGGAGCCGAACCCACAACCTCCGCAATACGCGTGCGTTGCACTGCCAATTGTGCAACGGCGACGGCCATCAATCCGTCCTCTGGGTATTTAAGTTTACTAGATCTAGCCCTGGGAGTATTAGCCAGCGCCACTCAGTCATGTTGGGCGGATGTGGAACATTCTTAAATTTTTTTGCCCGATGGTGTCACGTATCATGTGAACTTAGGAGAGGGACGCTCCCGCTACTCACAACCAGGTTACGAAATTCTTCTGCATGTCTAGAAGGGTCTTTCCACACCCTCACCCCAAGTTGACTAGGGCGCAAGCCGTTTCTCTTAGACTTTTACACACCGACACATATCCGTGTCTGGCGAAGTTTACCCCGACGAAGTTTACCTCGACGTATATCGCGACGACGCCTGCTCGTCCTGCGGGCAGACCTCCACTCTAGCACACATGCTCTGGGAGTGCGGGTTGAGATACCCCAAGTTAAGCAAGGAGGAGTGGGACTCGCTTCTGCGTAGCCCCGCTCTAGACAAGCAAATCCTGGCTGTCCGGCGTGCCCGCGACCGGGCCGGTGGGCTAGACCGGCCGGTCCCGACGTGGAACTAGCTGGGTGCGCGACGAGTTCGCGTCCTCGCCGGACCTCCAATAAAGTTCTCTCACTCACTCACTCACAGCCACGTGGCTAAAAGACCCTCGTATGCTACCTAATCATCAAGGCGGTCAGAGTCGAGACCCTCGCTATGAATGAACGAGAAAAGAAGGAAAACCGAGGGGCTTGATATTTCTTAATCATGGTCATATAAAGCCAACATACATTGAAGCCAAGAAAAGCATTGGGGTAATAATTGTGAAATGTAGAAAGTAATAAAGCAGAGGGAAATGAAAGTGGACGAAAAGATATGTCGCTGGTGGGAGCCGAGCCCACAGCCTCCACATTACGCGTGCGTTGCATTACCAATAGCTCTACGGCGACGGCCATCAATCAATGCACTAACTTGGGTATTTATGTTTACTAGATCTAGCCCCATGGCTGTGAGAGCCATGGTGGGCGTATATATTTATATATATATATATATATATATATATATATATATATATAATACAGTGTGCGCACGCTTGTACGTCGAAGCTGATATAATCAACACGGATAGGACGAATTATCAGATATAACAAAGTCAACATACAATTTCGTTGGCCATGCTTTATTTCAATGAAGTATCCAACTCGGTATTGGTTAGACCTGGTTATGGTGACTAGCCACCATAACCTGGTTAAATCTTTCTCTCATGAGCGCCGCCATATTGCGTAGGCAGTGGCGTCATTTATGGGCAGTTAGCATGCCCATAGAGTTATAACTGGACATGCCGACCTGGGCAAGCGCTCAGTGTTATCAGCAGAGTATACGCTCGGCGGCAACTTCCAGTGGTTGTCTTCGCGCTCGCGCCGTCTTTTAGGGGCGAAGCTCCTTATGGCGGCACCCGTTCCGTCCCCGTCGTAGTAGTAGTAGTAGTGTGTAACCAGTCTGAGAAAAATGAGAAAAAAATTCCGAAGTTGTGTCCGTAGCGCGGAATCGAACCAGGGACCCCTCGCTTCCGAGCGCGCGGCGTTAGCCCACTACGCCACGAAGCGGACATGGACAAACGCACCACGATGGCTATAAATACCCAACATTAACGAAAGGCCGCGTTTCTAGCGCGTTTCTAACGCGTTTGTGCTAGCGCGTTACGGCCCGTGCACGGAGAAAGAATTCTTTCTCCGTGGGCCCGTGTAAGAACCTGGTGTAAGACGCTGTGGCCTCTCCACCTTACCTTCAACGCGTTTCGAACGCGCTGCCCAAAGCGGTGGCAAGTCAAGTTCAAGTCGAGGAGCGTTTATGAATACGGGGGGTATACTCTCTCAGCAGTCATGTGATGGCGTCGGCAAACGCGGTGCACGTTCCGGCATGTGTAAATGGCTGCGTAAGACGCTGTGGCCGCTCCCCCTTACTAGAGAGTACTGCACGTTTCTAACGCGTTTGTGCTAGCGTCCCCTTAAGCGGGAGATCCGATGATTCCCTCCGGAGCTTCGCCCACTCATCATCATTCACCTCGTGGATCTGCTGTCATTTTTTTTTTTTATTATGACGTGGCGTCTTCTACGTGAGAAACGGTTCTGTGAGACGTACTGAAGTGGTTTAAGTCGGCTTAGCCGGAGTTTCTGCTGGCGTCGAAACCGACGGAGTACACAGCGCGATGTGTGCGTGTGTGTGTTAATCAGGCAGCCTCGGAGATCAGTTGTGTACTTCTGAAAATTTGTTTCGCGAATGTTACCTTACTGCAACATTCTTACTGTAGCTCCAAGCTGTGGTTTAGCAGCAATGAGTGGTTAAGAAAAATCTCAGTTTCGCCCAAAAGACAAATCATCGATTGCGATAGCAAATTATTAGATAGCTATACGCACAAATGTTAGTAGTTTTATCAGCTGTAAAACTTCTGTAAACATTCGCTTACTAACTAAATTAACAAGCACGGTGTAACGCGCGCACAGGCAAACGTGAACACATCTCACTCGATGGCTGCGGAGACTCGCTGTCAGAACGCTGGCGTGATAAAGAGCGGCAGCGAGCCAATCCCCTTCGGGCAGCCTCTCGCTTCAACGCGAAATAGGCACGCGAGATTCGAGAACACAGCGCACACGAAGCCATATCGGCTATCTCTGGTCGGTTAGCCTTCGAATCCATCGCAGATTAATTGCCTCCAAGATAGGAAGGGCGCGGCCGCTCTCAGCCACGCCATGTGCAGCTACGGCCGGAGTAGAAGCGGAGACGCACGCAACCCTGCGAAAAGGGTTAATACCGTGCAGTGTGAATCACATTTGTCGAGTGGTCGAGCAGCCGGCTGCGGAGTGCGCGAGCGTCCGAAGCAGTGGTAGCTGCTGGGTTATAGGTCTGTTTACCCAAGCACGCGGACTGATCATGCGTGGTCTTATTGCGGCGTTAGCCCGTGCCTTTCTTCTTTGTTTTTCCCCGCGTCAGATGGTGAATGTCAGTCGGATCCGTGAACATCGGTTTGGTGTTGAGGGTGGGCCCTTTCGAAGTGCGCGGTAACAGCACCAAATCGGCTGATTAGACACTTCTAGATAAGCGGCTACGTGATTCAGACTTTGCAAGCTGCAAGAGAAAATCGACTTTTATTTGTTCAGTCTTCGCGCGCATCCCGTCGTCTACGACTCACTCGCCCGTTTTACGGAAATTATATCCTCACAAATAGCCGTCGCACTCTTTTATGCGATCCCCTTGGATCTTACTGCTTTACTGGGCAAATAGGCAATGCTGAAGTACAACGATTATACGCATGTATATCATGCTGGTTTAATTACTAACCGCAGTGATCGCGGTTCTGAGCAATTAACTCTATCTTTCTTCTTTCTGGTGTTTTACGTGCCGAAACTAGTTCTGATTATAAGTAGTGGAGGGCTCCGGATTAATTTTGATCACCTGGGGTGCACTACAACGCAAGCACACGGGCGTTTTTTTTTTTTTTCTTTTTTTTTAATTTCGCGATCTTCATCGAAATGCGGCCGCCGCCGCCGGGATTCGTGCACCTCGTGCTACAGCGCGACGCCGAATTACCTCTATCGGCACACGTACATACATGGCGTTTTCAAGTTTTAGACTCGGAATGCACGAGAATTGCCGGTTGAACGCAAATATTATTGCGATAGCAATTTTGGACACTTAATTTCGCGAGCGTCGCCTTCTTCATCGAAATGCGGCCGCCGCGGCCGGGACGCGCGCTTCACGGAGAGCGAACGCACTCAATCCCACGCGCAAGCAAGGAAGCGGAAAGCAGCGCCGGAGGGAGCAGGGGGGGGGCACTTCTCGCGCAACCTCGTGCTCAGCACGGCTCTGCTTTATGCGACGCCTCAAGCGATAGACGTACCGTTGCTGTGGCGTATGCGCTTGTTCCCCTCTATTGTCGACAGTCTTATGATCTATTCATGTTTGTTTGTGCGCGCTCACACCACCGTACAGTTATACATGGTCCAACAGTGTAATGCTGCCCGGATCGGCAGTTAAGTCTACTGCCCACGGGAAGCGCTTCTCATCAACACCACCGTTTCACACGCGCCTTCTCGTGGTCATCGAGTCTCTCTTCATGTCGGTCTACTTACGCCGCAGCACACCTGCTTACTTAATCAGCTCATGTTTACTACAATTTATATTGCTACCAAAGCCGCTCACCTTACATCGTATGACATTGCTGTGTTGCTATCGCATTCATTGCTTCGCCCTTAGGGCGAAACTGTGACATTTTTTTTAATAACGATTGACGCTTAGCTGCGTCGGGGTTGCATTGATCGTACATGAGCACTCATGTTTCAGTTCCCACGTCAAGCAATCAGATTTTACGATTCAAGCTGACAATTCGCAGACGACGCTGCTGTTCGTCTAGTGAAAGCCAATACCCCGAAAATACACTGCAGGTATAGTTCACAACACGTACACACACCGCGGCTGATGATGCACGTCGCACGTTTGCGCAATCCAAGATAAGCTTCAGCCTTCCGCATACTGCTACTGTTGCACCAAAAGGATACACAGTGGTTCCCCGACTATACCTTGTTCATAAATCATTCCGCAGCACGCAATTGCAACGCCTCGATAGGGTGCCTCGATGTCCTCCACCCCCGCCGCTCCGTACAGCGACGGGGCAGGAGGACATCGAGGCACCAGGCAACGCATTCAAGCAGCGCCGCGCCGGCTCGCACAAGTCAGAGAGGAGGTTGTTGTTAGAACGTTTATTAAAATAATCATAAAAAGTTTCCGCCCCCAGGAAATGAATCCATCAGGGCGGGGGGAGGGGTAAAGGAGGAGGTTTAAATATTATTCATCATTTTTGACTCTTGTAAAAATCGAAGTAACGACTGGAATATGAGGCGCCGTCTCTCGGGGGGACCAGAGGGAAGGCGCCAGGCGTCCAAATCCTGAGGCCTCAGAGTAGGGGGTAGGGTGGCTATCGCTCTTCTCCGGTGCTCGGCGAGATCCGAGTAGCCCCAGAGTATATGATTCTGATCCAGCAGCTGGTTCCCTGGACAGGAGCGGCAAGTGGCTGATTGCCAGGTCTGGAGGCGCATCATGGCGCGGCGGGCTGGTGTCACTGCTGTCTCCGTGACGATGCGTCGCAGGCGTGTGGCTTCAGCACGGGTAAACTTCCCCGGCAGGGGCGTAGGATTTTCCGGGAGGATGTTCCGGAGCGCGGCCCTTCGAGCAGTCCTTCGCCTCCGCCAGGACTGTGTCCGGGTCGATGGGGTATGGGTCGTCAGGCACTTGTGGACGCGTCTCTGAGGGGCAGGAAAGAAGCTCCCTTGCCAGAGAGTCGGCCATTCGGTTGCCAGCGACCCCAGCGTGACCTGGTTAGGGTGGCTAGAAACCTGGTACCCATGCGAGGCGGACAGTGTGGCCAGCCTCGTCGGCGATTCGGATCGCCCGGTGCATAGAGTGAACAGCACCATTGCGCGAGTCCAGCCACAGACTCGCAGGCCTTTATGGAGGCCTGCGAGTCTGAGTAAACAGTGTGATGAGTGAAGGCTGCGAAAGGAGGCTTGAGGGCGGCGTCGCATACAGCGGATATCGCAGAGAGGAGGAAATTTGGCTCGCGGGCGAAGCCTTTACTCCTCGGCCGATGAAAAGGTCTATAGCGAAGGAAATTTTCGTGACCACCACGTACTTTCGACGTCGACGTTAAATAACCAATCACAGAAGGCAGGTGGCAGCCCAGTGCAGTTGAGCGTATATAAAGGGTGTGTGAGGGCTTCGGAAAGCATTGCAATCGTTGGCGTAATGCAGAAACCGGAGTGATTTATCCAACGTCCAAAAGGGCATGATCATTGGCTTTCCGGCCGCAAGGGTGGAAGCATATCCGAAACGGCTAAGTTTGTGAACTGTTCGCGTGCCGCCGTGGTAAAAGTATACCGTGCATGACAAAATGTGACTGTCCAAAATCTGCGACGTGGCAAATGTGGTGCACCACGGGCCATAGATAACAATGGTCAACAACGGCTGCGGAGGTGCGTTCGGGCGAATAGACGTGCTACCGCTGAGCAACTGACCGCCCAGATGAACCAAGGGGCTGCAGTGGCTCCCAAACTATACTGTTCAGCGAACGTTGCTGCGTCTGGGCCTCCGCAGCAGACGTCTGGTTCATGCACCTATGCTGACTGCTGTTCATCGGCGACGAAGGCTGGAATTTGCACGCCAGTACCGCAACTGGACGTCCACTGAATGGCGACAGGAGTTTTCCGATGAATCACGTTTTATACTCCATCGGACAGATTGACGTTGGCGTATACGGCGTGAAACCTCTGAAAGCAAACACCCTGCAACCATTGCCGCAACCATTGCTGCAACCATTGCGATGGAAGGGTCCAGGCTGGACCCTTCCATCGGGTTGTTCGCGCCATGGATCCTCAACCGCGTAATCTAGCGCAGCTGGCCACGGCACTGGAGTCAGCATGGCTCAACATCCCAGTGAACACCTTCAGGAACCTAATTGACTCTCTTCCTGCACGTCTCGCAGCAGTCCGCTCTGCGAAAGGTGGTTATTCTGGCTTTTGACAGGTGGTCACATTAATGTGACTGGACTGCGTATATATTCTGGTAACAAAAATGTCAAATACAGACGCCGACCGATTTCTCGGATGCCCGATTTTCCTGATCGACTTGCGCGATTATTCGGACTTCCCTGCAGCACCGCCACCTAACCTTATAGCACTAGAATAATAATAACCAAATGACACCGCACAACGGTTCGAGAATGAACCGCGCGTGCGATGCCGCAAACACGGAGGCCGTGAACAAAACTGTGGTGATGCCAACTGGCACGGAAACCGCATACTTGAGTGCCGTATATCCCGATGAAACTAGACATACATATATAATGAAACGGCGCTGGTTAGGCCTAGCGGCTTAGGTTGTGCGGCCGCCAGAGCGGCTGTTGTGGGAACCTTGCCGTCAATATATATATATATATATATATATATATATATATATATATATATATATATATATATATATATATACAGGGGGTCCCAGCTATCACGCAGCACAATTTAAAAAAAGAGGAACGTCGTTACGCGAAGCCAACCTAGTGCGTATTGTTTGCAGTGCAGTGGAGTAGCCGCCAGTAATTTTTTCGTTAAGAGATTTAAACAATTAATTGTAATTAATTACCTAACTCGAGAAGTACTGTCCTAATTATCAAATTGTCAATGAGAAAGTTGTAGAGCAACATGAAAAACTCCCGATACAGCTTTCTGTTGCTCAATACGTGCTACATAAATGTGTTTTTCCAAGTGTGAAAGATGCCCGCGAATACGCGCAGAATTGCCGCACGACTGGCCGCTCGAGGCACTCTGCGTGTATTCGCGGGCTTCTTTCATGCTCGTTTCAAAACCCGCAGACCTTTTGCTTGCCCGTCCTAGCCAACCCACTTTACTTTTCTTTCTCTTTTTTTTTTCGCATAGACGTGATAGCGTTTGTTTTTTACCAATATCTGCATGTGCGCTTATAACGAACATCGAATATAACGAAGGTATTTTCGTGGCCGATGAGACTTCGTTATAACGAGGTTATACAGCATGTGATTAGGACAAAAGACGCAAAGGATGATAGGGTATTTTTTTTCTGCGCCAATTTTTTTTAAAAATTGCCTGCAGTACATAGCACAATTCCAAACTTTGATCTGAATTACTCGATGAGGCGGCCATTCTACAAGAAAGCAATAATGCTTAATTAACTTAACATAATTGCACCAACTATTTAACTAATTACTTTACGGCATTTAATTATTTCAATCTACGAATTGTATGTAGCTAGTGAGTTTGCAAGGCATACTTAAAATGAATTACGAGGGTGTCACCGGTTTCGAGATATGCGGTGTCAAATTTGTGGTACAAATGCACTGTTCCATTTACTTTAAGGAAACGCTGTTCTAAATTAATTAAATTCTGGGGTTTTACGCGCCAAAACGACGATGTGATTACGAGGCACGTGTATTTATATCGGGAACTTTTGCCTATTATTTGTGCATAGCCCGCAGCACGCCATGATCTGCGTGTCCTAAATATAGGACACCAGGGCTCAATGGTTGTCAAGGGCCCGGAATAAGCTGAATGTACAGTGAGGACGCTGTTGCTTGTAACAGCTTCCGATTTCTTGTGTTATTATTCCCAAGGCGGTAAGTCAGCCTGAACTTCTGCATTGAGTGGAAAGGGGACTCCTATAGTAATAAGTATGTGTATCAAGGACACAAATATGTTTGCTGCACTATAGGAAGTGTGCGTGTTGGAGGTAGAAGGCGATGACGATGAAAATCAGGATATACAGTTTGCCTTTGCGGGCTAGGAGAGCAGTAATTGCTGCACAGTAGACGAAGAATTTGCCATATATGGCGAAAATACATCTGACAAAGTGACTATCAAGTAAATGGAGGCCATTCAAGTGCAATAATGAAGGAAGTGGGCGTGTTGGACGTAGATGACGATGAAAACCAGGATACACATGTCCGGCACTGAGGGGTCGCAGCGGAGCGCCCGAACAAGAGGACCAGCGCAGCATGCTTTTACAACAGACTAGCGCGTGTCATGCTTACGCATCGAGCACGCGCCGCCCAACTTTATTTTCGTCGTCTTTTGCAGCCGGCACCAAGGCGCCGGCCGAGAGCGCCGACCTTAGCGTCGCCGCGTTGCGGCGTCGGTGGGCGCTACACACAGCACGCCATAGTGGCGGACTCCGGATTAATTTTGACCACCTGGGGTTCTTTAACGTGCACCCATTGCACGGCACAAGGGTGTTTTAAGCATGAAGTGCTTTTAGTTCCCGTTGTCGGCGACCTTCAAGTGACCTTGAGCTAAAAGTCAATGCCGTTATCCAGGCATCGTTGCGAGAACAAACCGAGATCATCCGGGCAACCAGTCAGAAGTTAAGACAATGCGGTCTCTGGGCCCCAACCCTTTGTACAGGACCGCATTACATACGCCAGTTACTGCCCCAAACAAGTTACAAAAAATATTTCTTCAGAGTTTTTCTATATGTTTGTTCACAATGTCACTCAAGCTGTAACTTCTAGTACGCTGAAGTTTGTCTTTTTTAATAGCGACGTTCAAAAGGCAGATATAGTGCACCATGCACTTGATTGTCATCTTTTGGCGCCGAGAGAGGGTTACCTGTGCTCTTTTCAACGCCAGCGGTCCGCGAGTTCCGCGGCGCGGGTTTCGAGCCGCCTCCTTCGAGATGGCGCCACGCTGCGTGACCAGGCCGGCAGCGTCCGGCGCGCCGCGGATGGTTGTGGGGTGTGCCCTTGCGAACATGCACTAGACCCATTTTAAGATTGTGGCTAGTATCATCTCGTACCAAACGCGGGCAAAACGCCGCCGCCGTCGACAATAGTTCTGCGAGTTGTTTGTGTGACCCCACACCATATCCCACACAACCACTGTCAACACATTGGCGTGAGCAAGCGCGCCAGCAGCAGCGAGCGAAGGTTCAGGTTTATCGCTTCAACGGAAACTGAGCGGCGGAAGCAGAGCGCATACAAAGGTAGGAGCCATGTTGCAGATTGCTTTCAAGATACTGTGCGCGCGACCGCCCGGCGCCGCGCAAAGTACAAGTTGCACGCAGAACAAAAGCCGCAAGCCCTCCATCCCGCGCTGCCTTCCCGCTGTCCTCCTTTCGCGTGGGAGATTGAGTCGCCAGTTCTCCTTGCGCCAGGTCGCAAGATACGCATTTGGTGCCGCAGCTAAACGCCGCCTCCCTCCCTTCCGTCCCCCCACGGCCTTTCGCGCGACAGAATTGGCGTTTGTCTCCGCCGTGTGTTCGCTACCCGTGAAAGCGCGCGTCCCTCGCGCGCTTTCACTCGCACATACAGCGTACGGCCAATGAGTTTTTTTTCTACATCCGGACGCGACCATCGAAGACTGAGCCCTTAACAGTTTCGCTGTAAAACTGTTTTATACGTTGAAGCACAAAAGTAACTGAAACGTCAATGCGTTCGTCGGACCCTTCCAAAATTAATCTCGAAACTGGTGTAGTTCTGAGAATTCGTTCCAAGATACGCCTTGCGAACTCACCGGCTACAAATCGGAAACTGAAATATGTGCTGTAAAGTAACAATTCAAGGTTAATTAGTGTAATTATTCAGTTAAGCATTGATTTTTTTACAAGTAATGACCGCTTTGAGTAATTTAGCTCTATGGTTAGAATTGTGCTATCTGCCATAGGCAAGCCTTAAAAATTTGGTGCAGTTAATGAAAAAAAGAACACCTGGTATATTAACGTTAGGATGGATAATTGGGAGTTTTGGTTAAGCATGATCTGAAGTTAAGGCGCGAAAACGACGATGGACGAAGAGCGAACAAACACAACAGAGCGCCAAAACAAAGGGGCCCTGTTCTTCGCCCGTCGTCGTTTTCGCCCCAAACGATGACGGACGAAGAGTGAACACACACACAGGGCGCCTTGCTGTGTTTGTTCTTCGTCCGCCGTCGTTTTCGCGCCTTCACTTCAGATCATGGTATATTAGAGGTGTGCGAACATCAAATTTCTAGAATACGAATACTAATACTTAGCTTCGAATATCAAATCGAATATCAAATAATGATGGGCAAATGCATTTATTAGCAAGTTTGTTTACATGTTCGCACATCACAATTTTATTGTCAACAGCACTTGTCAACATTATACTAAAAATAAAAGATAATGTATATGACTCATGTTAACTAGGGAAAGTGAGCAATTCCCACTAGCTGTCTGTTCTCGCCAACCTGCACCTTATTACATAGCATCAAATACCTGTAAACGCCGAGGTATTTGACCCTTGCGCTAGCTGTCACTCACCACATTTGATGTGTTATTGCTGTCAATAAGCTTAGGACTGGGGAATCGTTGCCGAGGATCGGCCCATTGTACCTGTACTCCCAGAAAGATCACTCTTAATGCATTTAGATTCTTTTGCGCAGTCGCCCCCAATACCCTTTCGTTGCACTCTAAATGCACCTTTGCTGTCCGTAAACCATTGCCCTCTTGCTACTGAGAAGCTGGCTTTCCCGCACAGCTTAGCTGTCCAGTAGCTGAGCACGCTTTACAGGAGAAATTTCGCCAGCAGCACAAAATTATCACAAAATTTGGCACTAAATCAGACATATTCTTAGAGACAAACAATAAGAACCTTGCTTGCTCCTGCACAGCCATCAATATCGTCGATTTGTCTAGAGAATTCGTATCAAACAGAATATTCGAAACAAATGCAAATATTAAAGAGATTCGATAGTATTTGAAATTTTTGAATATTTGCACACCCCCTCATATATATATATGATCTTTTTGAAAGGATTGAGATGCCATTAGCCACAAATTAGCAGATAACTAGAAATGTTCGTAAAAATTTCCAAAATGTTATGACAAATTTCATCATCGAGAAACTACAGCACTATGACGACGAAACAAAGAAAGTGGACACATACAAGCACTCACTCAAATGAATGTTTACTGCACACAAGGAAAAAAAATCATACTGTACATGGTGCATGACCTAAAATCTGTATAGCAGTATGTATCAGAGCTATATCAGTCTTCAGGTATACTGGCAATTCCTTAATTTTTATGGACAGAACACATTTGCCACAGTGCAGTGAAAGCATTGTTGAGTGCTTTCAAGAAGGCATGGGCCTAAAGTTCACTTCCAAGCTGCCATAGTAACAGGAAGTTGCCTCACATATGCTTGTACTTTCTTGCTGATCATGTGTGCTGGCAGTATTATAACCTCTGCTTTGCAAGATCAGTTTTAATTTCGCTTCTAGGCACTCTAAAGTTGAAACCACAATTGTTTTGTTACGCACAGCTTTTGAAGAAAGTTGCAACCCTGTCAATCGAAATTGAAAATTGACTTCCAGACCAACTGAACTGAAACTTAAACTGCAGCCTAATGCAAAGCCAGTTCGATATGTATGCAACAGGCAGACTGCATATAGGTTAGTCAGTCGCCCCATTTCGAAACACTCATTAGAGGGGAAAAAAAAAAAAAAAGGTAAATGCAATGGGGCAATGTACAGTAATCACCGACCACTATTCATAGCATTCCCTCAACTGAGTTGAGGATTTAATTTTTCCAGCTCGGCTCAAATTTTCTGCCCAAGCTATTTCTGGCAATCTGTTGAAGCACCACTAGGCTCCTCCTTACAGCTTCCATCCAGTGTAAGGAAGCAGCACCGCCATGACCTTCACGATATCCAGGTATGTTGAGTCAACATGCTAAGCAGATAATGCTCTGCCATTTTGAACACAGCATGATATTTGCTCTTACAAACAAGCGTACACAGTGATCACAGCAAGATGCAGGCACCAACAGGCTTACATTTGGCACTTGGCCAGTCAGAATTATCAAGGTTATGCAGAAGGCAAGTTGAAAAACAAGTTTACTCTTTTTTAAAACTGCATAAATAAATTACAAGTCCTCTAAAGCTTCTAAAACATCTAAAACTATCCCCCATTCTTGAGGTGGTCAATAGTCTTGAGGCATCGCGTTAATCACCAGGTGTGCATGCACTACACAACACCCCAGAAGGCTGACTGTGCCACTGGCTTCACTTTGATCAAATGCAGTTGCAGACACGAACATAAGGTTGGCACTGGGCTCTTCTAGTAAAAGCAGCAGCAGGTACGCAGTGTGTCACAGGTGTCCTGGACTGGCACTCCAAAGCACTTTTGGACGCATTTGAGTGCTTGATAATTCCCTCTGGGGCGTGCGGCACCCGTCGGGCCTGCCGTCTCCATTCGAACGTGGAGAGTCAGGTGAGAATACTGTGCGTGAGGTGTGCCTTAGGTTCGTTACTGAAGGACTTGGCCATCTGCAACAAATTGACACAAGTTCCAGAACCGTTCAATGAATGCACGCTGCTGCAATTGTTCATTCAGTTATTATTCGGTTGGTGGCAAGAGGCTCAATGCATGCTCTCCCATTATAAATTGTAGCACAGACACACATGGATAGACAGAAAAAATAAATATGACACTTGTCTGCCTGCATCTCTGCGCTACAATCTATCACAATGCCAAATCAACAAACCAAGAGCACCTACAAGTCTGCTCTCCCCTGATGATATTGAAGCAGAAGCCCAGGAGTGAAGCGAGTGAGTGGTGAAAAATGATACAGTAAAATCTCGTTACTACGAACACCACATTACGAACTTTTCAGGTTTACAAATTTTTTTTTAAATCCCCGCAAAAATGCCTATATTTTCTTAGTAAAAAAACTTTCAGTACTACGAATTTCAGATTACCGAATATTTCAGAATAACGTACGTAATTTAATCCCGTAATCACCAAGATGCTTCATTATTACGAAGTTCTGGTACAAAATCCCTGAGGTTCACACCTATCATCATCATCCGCAGCAGCAGCAGCCATGCGCTGGAGAACCCATTTCAACGGGTACAGCCCCAGCAGCATCGGCATCAGCGTGAGCATCGCATATGGTCATGTTCGGATTCTCCTACTACGTCGTAGGCCTAGCGTCACCACATTGATAGCGATCGACAGGAGCTGCGAAGTTATCGGTTCAGGACTTGTTGATGGGCTAGTTGGTTCATCTAATTCCATCCTTGGGACTTGTTGATGGGCTAGTTGGTTCATCTAATTCCATCCTTGGTTGCGTCTAAACACTACAGAAGAAGTTATCGGTGCTGTGATTGTGTTGTGCGTTCACTTTGCTGACAATGAGTTCTCCTGGCCCCCGCGTTAAAAAGAAGCGACGCCAGTTTTCGCTCAAAGAAAAAGTGGACATTTTGACGCAGCTGAACGCTGGAAGAAAGCAAGTCGACCTGTGCAAGGAGCGTGATATTCCCCTGTCAACAATGGCAACGATGCTCGAGGATCGGGAAAAGATCATGAAATTGCATCAAAAGTCACAGCTGGCTCCCTCAAGAAAGCGCTTGTGGCTCGGCAACTACCAGAACGTCGACGACGCCATCCTCACGTGATTTAAGGAGGCCAGACAAAATGATGTGCCCTTGTCAGGCCCGATTATTAAGAGAAGGCGCTACAATTTGCAGTCGCCTTGGACATCGTCGGTTTCGATGCAAGTGCCGGATAGCTTTACCGCTTCTGGCAAAGCAATGGCATTGCGTGGCAGGTTGCTTGTGGTGAAGAAAAGGCAGCAGATGCCAAGAGTGCGGTTGCCTGGCGGAACGAGCGCTTTCAAGAGATCGTCAAATCTTTCTCGACAGACGATGTTTTTAACGGCGATGAAACGGCGTTCTTTTATCAGTTTTTGCCTAATAAAACAATGAACTTCAAAGGTGACAGGTGCAAGGGCGGAAAGAAATCACGTCTCCGAGTATCGGTTCTGTTCTGCTGCAACTCCACCGGCATGGAAAAACTAAAGCCACTAGTTATTGGCAAGTCTGCCAAGCCGCACTGCTTGAAAAACTTTGTCTCGTCTTACGACTACTGAGCCAACAAAAAAGCATGGACGACGCGAGAATTCTTCACTCAGTGGCTGCTGTAGCTCGACGACACAATGAAGAAGAAAGACGCAAAAATTATAATCGTTGACAATTGCTCGGCGCATATTGTGAACGTGCAATTTAGCAATGTGCAGCTTGAATTTATCCCACTGAATTGTACTTCTTTGCTCCAACCTCTGGACCAGGGCACCATCAGATGTGGGAAGGCCGCATTTCGGAAGCGTCTTGTGCAGCGCTTCCCGATCAATATTCGACCGAAGCTGCCCACACAGGTAAACATCCGTCAAGTTGCAGAAATGCTGACATGGTCATGGTGGAACGTGAAGGCAAGCACTGCTGGCGAAAGGCAGGCCATTTAAAGGCTTCACCTACGCCACAAGATTGCAAGGACACACAGGAGCTCAACCCAGAACTTTGGAATGAGCTTACCGAGAAGCTCCCCGTTGACACCGCAGTGACCTTCGATGATTACATTGACAGCGACAGCGTGGCGGCTACATCCGCGGAGCTCACCAACGAAGACATCGTGAATAAAGTGCTTGAGCAAGAAGATTGCAGTAGAGCTCAACGAAGACACTGTGAATAAAGTGCTTGAGCAAGAAGATTGCAGTAGTGACGAAGACAATGCCGACACTGAATCAACACACGAAGAGGAAGAGACTGTTTCAGGCTCGGATGTTTTAGCTTTTCTAGAAAAGACGCAATCATTCCTCGGACGCTGTAAAGATGTCCCCGATGATGTTCAGAGGAAGGTCGAGGATGTGGAGGCATTCGTCCTGCAGCGCTTGCTGTCTACTCGGCAGAAGAAGATTATGGACTTCTTCAAGCAATAAATTATAGTTAAACTGTGCCAAGCGTTCTCGTTTATTATTTAGGTATGTTACGAGCATCTGCTGCTGCAAAGGTATGTGATTTTCGTTGTGTTACATTACTAACATAGAAATATTGATTTCTCAGTACTAGGATAATTCAAATTAAAGAATTAAATTCGGCAGTCCTGCAAAGTTCGCTGTAACGAGATTTTACTGTAAAACCTGACAGATGACTTTTATTTGACTTATTAACTGCAGAAAACAATATCTCTGATCACCATTACCAGACAGGTAAGGAAAAAAGGAGTAGCTATAATTAAAAGTTATCACAACAAGTGACTAGTGTGAGAAGCCATAGTGGGCATAGTAGCTGACCGCCATTGGTACAGTGGGATCTTGATACGATCACGGCTAATACGAATTTCCGGATAATACAAATTTTTCTGTGGTCCCGGCCGAGCCCCATTACTTTGCAACGCGCTAGAAAACGGTTGTTACGAATCGATTTTCGACCCGTGTCGGTTGATACGAATAAACGCCGCCCCACTGACGGCCGCGGAAGAGAACAGTGCGCAGTCACGCGCTTTCTCCCTTTCTCCTTTGGTACGAAAGCGCGGACGCCACGTGGCGCAGGACAGCACGGAGCCCGCGAATGGGCGCGAAGAGTTGGCGCTTTTTTCTTGCTGTTCCTTTTGTTCCGCGCTTCCCCATGCAGGAGTGGGGAAGCGCGGCCGCTGCAGCGAGCGAAGGTTCGTGCGGTCTATCGCTTCAAGGGAAACTGAGCGGCGTAAGCACAGCGCATACAAAGGTCAGAGCCGTGTGGAGATTGCTTTCAAGATACGGTTGCGCGAGAACACCGACAGCCGGCACAGGCACAAAGTACAAAAACGCATTTGTTGGCAGATTAGAAGCCGCCCCCCCCCCCCCCTCCCTCCCTCCCTCCCTCCCAACCTTCACGGCCTTTTGCGCGACGGAAGTCATATTTGCTCTCGGCTGTGCGTTCGCTCTCCGTGAAGGTGCGCGTCCCCCCCCCGCGCGCTTTCACTCGCACATACGGCGCGTGGCGACAATTTTATCGCCCTTGGACTCATGCCCCACGTCTCCGCATCGACCTCGTTGATTTCCTCTCCCATCGTTGGGCGCACCTCGTTGAGAAGCGTGCTCACTACCGCCCTTGTCGGCGAGATTTTCCCGCGGAAGCCGGATTATAACTGGTATTTTGTCTCACACGGCTGCACTCTAAGCGGTATGTGCATACATGGAGTTCTATTGGAGGGAAAACGGGAGACGGAAAAGGCCGCATTGCAGCCAGTTCTGCACTATAAACGGTTACATTATAAGTGGTCTATACTGTAAATGCTCTTTACGTGCGTGTGCCTGAGTGAGTTCACCTCTGATTCTTTAATTTAGCTAGTTTTAATTGTATTTCGATATGATATGAATTTCGGCTAATACAAATATTTTTCGTAACCCCGTGAGATTCGTATCATCGAGATTCCACTGTACAGTCAGCTTCAACTGAACCCAGATACTGCTGATCCTTGAGCCAGAACTCATCTGAACATGCAAACAGCGTGCTGAGCTGCAGTGTATGCAAAGAAGCCCTAATCTGTCTGTGGTGCATGCGTAGCATTCAAGACATGTGCAGTGTCAGTACCTGACAGGCTTGCGATTAAGTGCACGACTCATTTAACACTGTATCCATGATACAGGAGTCCTTTCTGTTTGCATCTCATACATGCTTAACATGACAATTAGGTGTGGTCTTTCATGTAATTACCATGCAATTACTTGTCTGCTGCATGCAAGTTTTTGTTCATCTTTACTTCTGTTTGGTGGTTCTGTGTGACGCTCACCAGCAGTTGTGCATTCTCATAACACAACTGCCGGCTGCTTTCTTCAAGTACACAAGCTCACCTTGAAGTGGCTTCCACTGGGTATGAGCGAATAACCTGCATCCACTGGTGCACGCAGGGATAAGCGAGAGGGTCGAAGGCATCAGGCTCCAGCAGGTGTGGCTCCAGGGCCCTCAGCACATCCAAGTCCACTTTGCTTGGATGGGACCTGCACCAGGCAGGATGAACCCTCGCACTAGGTGACACCCAAAATATTTCTGCAGCATTTGTATGTACGAACATTGAATCAGCCTGGATTGATAAATTACTCTTCTAAAGACACTGCAACATTTGTCTTGAGGTAAGTTAGTTTCTGACCAATCACTACTCAAGTAGCAGTGCAGTTCAAATCGCGCAAATTAAAGTAGTCCATGACGAATGGGGTTCCCTTACACAGGAAGCATACAATGTGCTGCTGACCTAGGATGTTATGCTTTGCTGGACACTATCATTTGACTTTAGCAAGAGTACTACCTAGAAAAAGTGCCACACACCCACTAATAGAAGACAGAGCTGCGTGAAAATGTAGCACCAGTAAGTTAATTTTTATGGGGACCAGAGTACAAAAGCACTCATTACACAAAATTTCAGAGCACACAAAGGAACCCCTTATGATCAAGATTCATCCAGAGCATTTCACTACAGCATCCCTCGAAGCCTTTGTTTTGCTTTGGAACATTGAACTGAACCTGTGAGTTAATGAATGAGAAGAGAGTTAAAGGCAATGCAATGCAGAGGAAAGCTGCAGCTACAGTGTGCTGTTAACCCAGTGAAGTGCAAGGCCTGCTCACCCCTGTATGAAGAAGAGCGGACCCTCATCCGGGGTGTGCGCCTGAGAAGACGATCCACTTGAGGAGCACGGACTGGTGGGAGGGGTGAAGAAAACTTCTTCCTCCTCTTCCTCTTCCTCCACAGGCTGAGCTTTGCTACAGAAAGAGTTGGGGCACTTGAGTGAACAATGGAGCAAGGCCAAGAAATAAGGAAAAAAAGAAATCTTAGGGTTTCCAGTAGCTTCTTTATGAGCTGCGGTACACCACCTGCAAGTCTGATGCTACCTGTTTAATCCAACATACAAGCAGAAGTTGAAAGCAAGAATGGCAAAATGCAAGCTTTTGCCTTCACTAAAGACATTCTAGGACTAGAGCGTGTGGGAATCCCTGATCTAACATCTTTTTTCCAGAAAATATCACTACTTCACACGCTCCTAAAACAGCCTTTTACTTCTCACATCTGTACTGAGAAGCACATGTACTGTAAATACCAGTGTATAATACATTTTTTCCCCCCCCCAGATTTTACCATGCGAAGTTTCCACTCCTTACTATATGCGGATCCCAACAATTTTCAGCCCAAATTCACAGTTCCAGTGTTGCTCAATGCCATCATCATCAGGTTCTGCGAAGTCAGTGTGGTTACAATGGCGATTGATGATAGTGCGATGGCCACGCTACTTTGCGACAGCCACGCTTTGCACGATATTAGGACCGCGAAAGCAGTATTCAGCTACTCTTAAAAGAATAGTGATCATAGCTGCCTAAACCTTTGGCAACTGTGCTGCAAGGTGGCAGTTTGGTGTGAACAAGCACAGCATTCGCTGTTGAAGGAAGCAAAAGGAAGCCCTCTTCATGTGTAGTGGACTTGGAACTAGTTTTTTGGGGCTGAAGAATGGAGTGTTTCCTGAAGATGAAGATGAACTGGACCTGACACACATTATTCAAGAGCAACGAACTGCGCACCTCGCTGTCAACATCGAGCTGCTGCAAGCAAAGGCAAGAGGGATTGCTAGAGAAAAAGGCATTCTGCAGATGGACTTCAAGGCAAGTATGCACTGGATGTTTCATTTCATGTGCCGCACTGGATTTTGTTTACGTCGGCGCACGTCGATATTGCGGAAACTGAGAGTAAGCTATGAAGAGCTGCTTGTGGCCTTTCAGCGACACGCAATTTCAGTGCGAAAGTCTTAAATTTCAGCTGGGCCAGATCAGCAATGCTGGTCAAACACCAGTATATCTGGACATGCCCTCAACACTTACAGAGCGGCAGAAAGGCTTCAGGAAAGTTTCCACGAGGCCAAGTGAAAATGAGAAACATGAGTCACTAATGTTGGCCTGCACAGCAGACTGTCGCAAGCTACCACCCCATGTGGTGTTCAAACGGAAGACTCGGTCGAAAGGGACAAGTTTTAGAAAAAATGTTACCGTCTGCTGTCAAGAAAAAGGGTGAATGGACGAAGCACTGGTACTTGACTGGATAAAGTCTGTGTAGTGTCAGCGGCTCTGAGCACTGCTGGGGCTCCCATCACTACTTGTCCTGGACGTTTTTCTCTGTTGCTTGCTGTATTAACACGATTGTATGTCAATCTCTTTTTTTAATTCGAAAATCTCAAGTGAGAGGGTCGACTTACAATTGAAACCAAAACGTGGCCCCGCCAATAAAAGCGAGGCAAACGAATTATCAGGCATGCTACAACGTGGTTAGAATTTTACTATTTCTCTACGGCTCTACCCGTAGCGTTTGGCTACTCTGCGCATTTGTTTGGTAGGTTTTTTTTCCCCCACATTTTAAAGAGTTTTACAGCGCACATAGCACTCATGGGGGTGTCGAAAGTTGACGGCAGGGCTGCTGTTTCCATCGCGGCGACACTGACCCTCGGAACGGCGGCACTTCCAGGGAGTATTGATAGTTCATGGAAGAGACGACACCGCTGAAGTGTTTCTCTTTCTATATACAGTAAAACCTTGGTGATACGATTCCGGCTGGTACGAATTTCGGTGTGATACGAATTCGTAACATTCCCCGGCTGAAATACATTGCCCACAATACGAAAAAAATTGGCTGTTCTGAACGCGTTGCCACGCCGCTGCAGATCATACGAACAGGTGAGCAACAGCGGCGGCGGCCAAGCCAGCGGAGCGACCGGCACAGACAAGCCGGCACAGCGGGATCCACAGTCGCCAACCAATCAGCTACGTCACGCGGCTGCGCAATCTCTCATTGGTCCCCACATCGAGCGGACCAGACCACATCACAGCCTAGACGATGCTTAGCGAGAAAGTAGACGAGGACCTGCAGCAGCAACGACGACTGCGGCGCAGCCCCGACGGCCAAAACGCTCCCTGCACTCGACGTGCTCAGGCGTTCAATGGCGTGCAAAAACATTCCCGAGATCATGTGCGCGCACTTATACGCCTTTCAGAAGGCGATGATTGAAGTATTTGGACAAGAATAAAACGTACACGGTTAGTAAAACCCCGCTGATACGTTTTTCAAGGGATCGCGAAAAAAAAAAGTCAGTTTCGCCCGAAAGGTGAAGCAACGATTGCGATAGCAAATTAGTACACAGCTGTACGAAGTAAGGATAGTAGCTGTACCGGCTGTATAAACTTGTAAACATTCACTTACTAACTAAATTAACAAGCACAATGTCACGCGCGCACAAGTAAACATTAACACATCTCGCTCGATGACCGCGGACACTCGCTCTCGAAACGCTGGCGTGAGGAAGCGCAACAGCAGCAGCGAGCGAATTGACCTTTGCGCTGTCTCTCGCTTCAACGCGAACTATACGTGGAAGGCACAGCGCATACAAGCTACCCGCACTAGGTGCACTTTGTCAACATCGCAGATCGTTTTGACGATGAGTTCCGCGCGGGAGCGCACTTTACGCACGTCGCAGATCGCTTTCAAAATACGGCACCCGCGCGACTGCGTCGTATCTGCAACATGCCGGTCGCTTGTTGCAATGTACAAGCTGGAAGCACTGCTAAATTTCCGTGACCGCCACATTCAAACACAACGTAAGATGCAGGAACATCACAGATTGGTGACTTATCACAGGTAACTTAATACATGGAAGTCAATGGGATTTAGGTCGAGACTGCGAAAAACTGCGACGTAGCAGCCGGGAAAACACAGCAGTGAGGAAGGTATCAATGGGGTTGCACTATTAGAAATCTTTTCTGGTAAAAATTAATTCATTTTTTCTTGATTTTGTGTATGTTTTGATGATACAAATTTCGGGTGATACGAACATTTCATGCCACCCCGCGAGATTCGAATCACCGAGATTTTACTGTAGCTCTTTGTTTGATGCGTTTAACTTGGCTGCTGGCCACGTGTTACTAATACATTTTGGTTATGGAATGCACCCACGGGTATGCCCTTTTCCTTTTCCTCACGCACGTGATAAGGGGGGTGTCGACATACATTCAAGTCAACTTACAGTCGTGTAAATACGATGGCTGACTCAGTGAAGCGACTGCTGCGCGAGTCCGGCACCGAGCTCGTCGTCATCAACATCCCAGTAGCAACCATTTGATGGGTACACAAATAAACCATTCAACGACTGCATCAAGTGCTGCTATATGGAGCCAATGAGGTTGGGAGAGCCCGAAGTGACTCCTGCCGGACGAATGAAAGGGGGCCTGGCCTCTCCAGCGATGCTCTGCTCGGGGTTCGCTGACACTGGGGCCTAAAGCTTGTCCGTTGCGCATTCAAGAAATGTTCGATATCGAACAAACTTGATGGCACTGAAGACTAGTTTTTATGGGAGGACATCTCCAACAAGGGACTCTCGGAGGAAAGTCAACAGACGATCACTCCATAGTGAAATGCAATTGACGACGATGACTAAAGAGTGAAGTGCAATGGAAATAAATGGTTTCAGTGACCTGTTCTTCTTGGACTATATATGGATGAAAACTATTTTTTCTGTTCCCAAATTACATCTCGGACTATGTGCGGGTCCGAGCTATACGCTGGTTTTAATGGATAATTATATAATCAGCAAATTATCACCTATCATTGCCTTTGTGCGATGACACTATGCAATATTGCCAGCGAAGATTATTTTCTATTTGCTTCACTGAATTATGGTGTGCTCGTATGGGCAACCAGAACTGCAAGGAATACCAAGAAGTTACGACTGTTATAAGAGTTACTCACTCAGCTATATTAAAAGAAGTTCCTTCACTGTATAAGCTGTATAAGCAAGCTCCGACATCCTTCCTCAGAAGTACTATACTGTTTGGTGGCTCACAGCCTCCCTTGGTGGCTCACAGCCTCACAGTTGCTGCTGCATTAACTTTCGGGATGTCTGTCTCCAATCGAGAATTTAGATTTCATCCATTTGATTTACACACAGGTGGTGCACATGCTTACAAAGCATACCCACAATGTGTGACTTGATCAATAAAGCAGCTACGAATGTCATACATAGATACCATAAGACAAACTAAGCGACATGACATTAGACGAGCCTTACCAGTTGTTGTGCTGCTGCATGTGCAAAATTGGGAGAAAAGAGCACTAACTGACATTACATTGTCATTTTTTCTGCCTAATACGAAAATTTGAGCCCTCTAATCTCTCTCAAAAATATTAGAAAGTGCCAGAGCATGCTCAATAAATTTAGTAGAATGTTTTTATGAACCATTCTCAGTTTTGGTACACAGAGGTACACATGTCAACATAATTACACTAGCTCGCTTTGTTTCTGCAATCTCTACGGCTACCACACGCAAACACAGACACAACGAACATGCACAGCACTCACTCATGTCCATCTTTAAGAAAACTTTGCGAGGAGGCACGAGGTCACATTAATGTTGATGACACCAGGTCTAAAATTTATGAACAAAATTTAGTATTAAATTGAAACATAGGTGCTTCCCATCTTTTAAACAAACTTGCCAAGTTTCTTCCATTAACATGCAAAAAAAAAAAGGCAACAGAGTCTTTATACAGTAAAAGCTCGATGATACGATCACGGCTAATACTACGAATTTCCGGATGATAAGAATTTTTCTGTGGTCCCGGCCGAGCCCCATTACTTTGCAACGTGCTAGAGAACGGTTGTTACGAATCGATTTTCGGCCTGCGTCGGTTGATACGAATAAACGCCGCCCCACTGACGGCCGCGAAAGAGAACAGCGCGCAGTCACGCGCTTTCTCCCGTTATCTTTTGGTGCGGAGGCGCGGACGCGGCGCCGGACAGCGCGGACTCCGCGACTGGGCGCGAAGAGTTTGAAGCGGTGGCGCTTTTGTACTTTTCCTCCTTTTCGGCGGCCGCCCATCGGACGGAGTGGCTGCTGTGCTTCGGGCCGCGTTCTTTGTGTTTGCGCCATTTTACCTAGTCGCAGTGAGCTATGTCTACCGAGATAGGATTGTCTACCGAGATAGAAGGACATTAGAGACTTTTTCTTCAAGAAATAAA